>NC_072896.1:103696287-103999318 GCF_027943255.1 Anastrepha obliqua | reverse complement strand
ACGCATATGTATTTGTTGCAGTTAATTTAAATTAGAAAATGTGAATAAAAATACTAAATTCAACTTATTTCTAAATGGAATGTACTATTTAAAGCTTTCACTATTGGACGGCAATGGAATTCCTTGATCGACTTTTGATTCATCTTTAGCTAAGAATATAAGTCAAACTTTTACTTTTCGTGCTGGAGTGTCAAAAAATGTGTAGTACTTAAATCTATACAGCATAAACCGATGTTTTATTAGCACAGCTTCTATTGCAATGTTTTTATTGTGCTAGCACCTTTAGCGCCAAAGCGGAAATATGAAACAGAGATGATATGTTAAACCACTCCGAAATGGACCACTTTAATGGCTGGTTGCGAAGTAGTGTTCGGTTTGCGCGATTTTGAGGCTTCTTCACGATTATTGGACTTTATTGGCGGACGAGGCATTTCTTCGGCTAAAAAAATGAGCAACATATGAATTGCACTAATTTCAAATATCTATTTCAAGAGTACCTGCTGATAAAGGATTAAAATCTTTTAAATATTCATCGTGGGGATGACACAGTGGCAAACTATCGGCTAGTTCTTTTTTCGGATTTGTTATATTGCGCGACAAAGGACGTGAATAGCCATTACGTTTCGGTGCTTGTGGCTTTTCTTTACGTGGGATCTCCTACAACGAAAGTGTAAACACAACTACAGAACAACTTCAACAGTATAAATTTGTTTGCCTACTTACCGGCACAACAGCGACCTGTACCGTGTCGGAGAACTTTACTTTATTCTTCTCGCCGGCAGCGTTGCGACCATTTCCACCGCCACTGTGCAACTCTTTATGCATACCATTTGTAAGCGGTGTACCATTGCCACCGTTGACCAAATTACCACCATTTTGTTGCAGTTGTTGTGTGGAACTGTTCGATAGTATTGATGCGGTGGGCTTTTTTTGTAACAAACGCTTTTGATGATCCTCACTCGTCGCCGCCAAAGTAGGTGGTATTGTGCCAGATACCAAAGGGTGTTGATAGTACTTTGGTTTATAAATACCAGATTGCAACCCAATGGCAGCAACAGCAGAAGTTTGCGTAAGCACTGGCGGTGGAAGCGATTGCATATGTTTTTGTGGTAATGGCAAAGAGCTTTCAGCCACAACAGCCGGTGAAGCATGGTGCACGAAAGTTGTGGAGGTGGGTTGTGCATGCGCTGAATTCGCAGATGCCAGCACATGGGCATTGTTGCTATTAGTAGGGATCCGTGGTAGCATTGTAGCGGTATGCGGTGGTGTACTGTTTGGCGCCTTAGCATCTGCTGGCAATTGCTGTTGCCAAGGTAACAGGGTAACAGCTGGGGCAGCAATATGTCCTTAAAAAGAGGAAAATTAGTAGAAAGTGTGCTGTAAGAAGCAAATATTGATTTAAGGTTTATATGTACCACTTCCAGCATTATTCAAGTCGCTGCCACTCTTCATGGATAGCTCGGCCAGTGTGCTGTTTGTACCTGTCGCAATCATTGCATTTTGTGAAACCTTAATGTTGCGCAGCGATGGCAATGGGAGCGGTGGTGGTGGCGGACGTGTGCGCAACGTTTCTTGCGTATTTTCCATGCGTAGTTCTGGCTTTGGAATATTAATTTTTATCATTTCGGCGTTGAATATTTTCGATTTAAATGATGGCAAGGGTGGCACATAGTTTTTCAAATGTTCTTTTGTGTAGTTGTTGTGTTGTAGTTTAGTTCTCTTCAGAATTTGTAGATCGGAATACGTTGATTGCGAGCAAACGGATTCCGAACGATACTCGGCAATCAGACTTAGGTTGCTAATTGCTAAGCCACCTACGCCATTGCCATGACCTTCCTCCTCGTGCAGTATAGTCGCAGCTTGGCTGAAGGCAGCTGTTGAGAATTCAATTAAATTCGTATTTGATTTCGTTAAATTGAATAGATCCATAAACAGGTCATAGTCTTCAATATCCTCGGCGACTTCAAAAGCCTCTGCGTACATATGTTTCCTACAAATATGTAAGTTTTTACAAATTATTAATTGTGTTAATAATTTATTTTATAATATACCGCAGTAGATAAAAGAAAAATCGTCGTTTCAGATCGAAGACTTGGTCGCTGAACTCATCTTTTGTCTCTTCGGAAAGTTCATCGGTGAATGTCTTTAGCGCTTTTCCCAACAATTCCACGCGCACACGTTTTGCATCGCCACGATAGAAGACATGATTCGCAATCTTGTGCAGTGATATCAAACACATCGCCCCGTATGTTTCCCAGTTGAGCGCCACCAGCAGATTTACCGCTTTCTCCAGTTGATTTAGCGACAAATATTTGTCAACTAAAACATCAGCGGTCAGGCCCGAATTGTGTATATCGCCACGCATACCGGCGCCAGCAAAAAGTCGCAAACAACCTAATGGTCCATGCTCGAAATGCAATAGTAGCAAACAATCGGTTTGCACATAAGGCAATGAATGTTGTGACATATCAGGCTTGCGGCTAAAGGTAATACGCAGCAGTGTTGGTTGTATGGTGAAGTAGTGTGAAAGATCCAATAAATTCAGTGGAGTGACATCTTCGCTCTGCAACTGATTACCCACTGCCGTTAGGGCGAGGTCAAAACATTGGAATTGTGCACGCTCATTGGCGACCATAACAATGCTGCTATCCGAGTGCCAGGCACATTGTGTGGGTATCTACAAGAGAAAGAGTTTGAAACCAATTAATTAAAGCAGATATTTGCATACAAGTATAAAACTTACGATATCAATTTGTGAGGCAACTTTTGTGACTTGCTGCACCAAATCGTGTAGGCAGAGTTTACGATCGATCGAGCCCAAGAACAGTTTCTCTTGATCCGGACTGAAGGCGTGACAGCAGATTTGTGTACCCATTGAAATTGATGTGACTGTGGCGCGTTGCATTTTACCGGAGTTTATTTCGTAGGTACATACTTCGGCAGATATTTCACCCTTCCGTGACACTTTCTGCTCTACGGTGAGAATTTGACTTTCGGCTGAACGTAGGAAATCCACAGAGAGCGGATCATTTTCGGACCAACAATACGAAACGGACTCAATTTGCATTCTGAAAAAAGAGAGAAAACTATAAAGATTTCCGAAGAATTTTTTGCATGTGCGGGTGATAACTGACCCTGCTCAGGCAAACCGAATTTCAAATGATTATTACAAGAAAATTCTTCGTGTCTATGCGGCTAAGGGAATAATGTTGTTGTTGTTGTTGTAGCAGTATCTTCGCCCTGTCAGTGTAGTGTAATTACCGGTCGTCTTCGTCTAGCTCATCTAACGGTAGGCCCAGGAAACTAGCTGTTTCGACGGGTTGGGTCCAGAGGGAGAGAGGTGTTAGATGAGTGGGTTTGATGGGGCATGTGAAAAGGTGGTTAGTGTCGTGCGAGGTGCCTTCACATGCTGGACATATGTTTAGTATGTCGGGGTCGATTCTGGATAGGTAGGAGTTTAACCTGCTACAGTATCCAGAACGTAATTGTGCCAAGGTTACGCGGGACTCTCGGGAAAGCTGGAGTTCTTCGTCTGCAATAGGTGGTGGTTGGACTCCGATAATGGCATTCGGAGGTCAGGAGTTTAAGAAGGTGGTAAGGGTCTCCCGATGAATGTCGTTAATGGCCTGTCTGTACACTGTCTGATCTTGGAGTGGTTTGTCTGTTTTGTCCTGGATCTCGTCGACGTAGTTGAGGGAATAATAATTGAATTGGGTTATGCGATAACCTTTAATTCTGAGGCACTCGTAATAGTTATAACAGATTTGAAATATTTTTAAACCTTTTAGACTATATCAACCTGTCGAAGTGGTAATCATAATTGCAGATAGATATTCAAAAGTATGAACTACGGCATTGGGCTCCTAAAACAGTGACTACTTCAAGGAACACTTAACCGATAATGGTTTGCTTTTTAAGTTCATGTCTTCAGAATTAGACGTTATGTACCACGAAGAGACCAGCTTATGGGATCAGCTTATACAGTTTTTGAGATAAGAGATATCTTCAATGTATTATACGATTGATACAATCCTTGGCTAGATATAAATCTCGGTCGAGGGAACAACTGGAGCCCTTTGTCTACGTTGAGATTGTTCGAGAACTTGTGATACCAGTCACGTGCATATAATCCGTCTTTGCCGCGTTGTTCGTAATTTAACAAATTTTTTCTTGTTGTTGTAGCAGCAAAAACATTCCCCACACATGTGCGGGGAGTGCTGCTGGAAAGACAGTCCTTGGACAAATATATAGTAAATCCTGTTCGTTCCGGTAACGTAAAACCGACTGTCGGGAGAACATGTAGAGCCGCTTATCTTTCTTGTAATTTTTAACGGACATACCTAAATATGTAATCTGGCTGTTGATTTCGTAGGTTATAATTGTAGGGCTACAATTTTCTTATACTCACCCTTTTAATTTAAACACGTGTATATTCGCCCGATCTTGATCGCGTATCGTTGGTCGCCAAGGATAAACTTCATTTTGTGAGGATTTCGTCCATATGACAAATAGATCTGCACTGCTGTTCACCGTTAGATGTCGTGACAATTTTCGTTCCGACGGTCCCGGTATTATCACATGAAATATGCGCGGATCCATATTGTTAATTTTCTCAGGCCCTTGCTGCCGTGTATTCGGTTTCTGCAAATGCACCACCGTCAACTGGTTCGTGTTGTAGGCCAAGACGATGTGGGAACGTGTGAAAAACGCTACAACAGATATCAGACAGAAAACAATAAAACAAATTAAGTACTAAGTGTAAAGCAAAAACAAGTGTAGAAGGAAAAAAAGAAACAAATCACAGCAAAGTTGTAGCGAAATTAATTAACATTAATTGCATGTGAAACTGTGTGAATGCGCGCATGCCCATGGGTATGCGCAAATGCAAATTTCTCCAGCGCGGCGCGCACCACACAATTTTCAGCTCTAGTGGCTGCACACAACCATCTACATAAATACCCCCCCTCCATACCACCAGTTTGTGACATTTGTACATTTTTTACTTACCATCGGTGATGACTTCCGATGCAAGCTTACCAACGAAGTATTTCTCATAAACCATACGCAGTATGTCACCTGTTGCTGCGTCCACGCAAATGTGCGCAATAATACCATTTGCAAAGAGCAGGAGCACTTGTGCTGCATCTCGCCATTCGGAGTGCACGATTTTATATGTTCGCAGTAGTTCCTCTAACCTTTTAATGTTATCCTTTAAGCGACCTGGAGCCTTGCGACTATTTTTCAGCACCGTAATACCACTGCGTCGTTCGATATAGTCTCGCTTAGCGAGCGCCATCAACTCAGTATTCTGCTGCTGAACCTCTCGATTGCGTGTGTAGCGGAAGGCTCCCAGATCGGTCGATTTGATGCGCACTTCATCCCGTATACTCCACAGATGACACTCACCGAGGAGCGTCAGCATTGCAAGTGACTACAGCACTTACCGCTGCACGCCAAGCAGATAGCACTTAAATCAGTTACTTTTATTACTTTTTTTTTATTTTTGTTTTCGCAATTTTCTCACATCATTTATCGCTGGACGATTTACCCCACTACACATTATCTCTACACCGGTTGCACATGCCAAGCTCTCGCTGAATTTATGCGCAACGGGAATTTAACAAACCACAAGTCCCGGTCGCACTCCCAACATTCGTTAATGCTAATGTTATTCCAAACTTATGGTGAACAAACGGCACAGCGCCACCAGCGATATTGTTGACGTTGTCGTCGTTCTCGCGGTTGGCGTCGGCGTCACTGTTAGAGTTTTGAATAATTTGGCTAATATAAGCACTGTATTATAGCTAGGTGTGTTTGGCTGGTGTTATTGATGTGGTTAATATTGTTGGAGTAATTGTTGTTGTTGCCTTATTGTTTTCAACTACCAGCCTTTTGTTGCCCTACTGATGAGCAAGCTTATCTGCGTCGTGTGGCATGCAGACAGACCTGTTGCTTCTGCGTATTAGAATTCCATACATTAAATTCGATACTTTTAGTAGGAATTTTACATTTGCTCAAATTTTCCACAAATTTTGCACGCTTTTTAAAAGTTATACAACAGGTTTACAGTAAATTGTATAATAATAATTGCACACAAATTGACAATCAACAAATATTTGATACCTTTGCGCGATCAGAGCAAATCGAAATGCAGGGTTGCATATGAAGCTCAGTTAAGGTAAACACTACACTGAAGAAAATTTCAGAAAGGCAAGATCGATTTTTAAAGCTTAACGGGTGAAGTAAATCGAAAAATTGTATAAATTGAAATAAAGGGCATAAGAATTATTTATTTATTTATTGAAGTAAAAATTAGTCAACAAAAACAAATTGGCTTATTACAGACTAATACTGATGTAGACCGCGTAATCATCTGCATGTGATCGGTATATGGTGTACTGACTTCTGTCGTTTCTGCGACCAATCCGAGGAGACTCCAATACCTAATATTCTGGAATGTAGCGCTATCACGTGGAGAAGGTTGAGACATCTTGGCGCTCTAGATGGGGTATTAAGATAGATTCGCAAAAGATAATAATAAAATAGATCGTCAGATTGCAGAGATTTCAAACTGATTAGCAGGGATCTGAATAATATGAGGGTATGAGGTCATGAAATCTTACTAAATGTAGAGCAAAGCCAATGAAAACTTTCTGGATACTTTCCGTTCGAGTTACAGGGACAGGCATGCTAAAGTTGGCAGAGAATAAAGATGAAATTAAAATAAGTAGAATATGTTAGAGCCAAACAAAAAAAAAACGCTTTAAATTGAATTCAGTTATATTGAATCAAGTTAGGATATAGAAAGTAATAGCATTAAGATGATAATGAGCTAAAATATCATGAAGCAAAGTATAATAAAATTAAACAAAGAAAAAATTATAAAAGTAGGAGATATGTATAAAAAATGAAAGAAAAATAAAATTTAAATATCAAATTAACCAAAAACAAAAAAAAACAAAAAACTAGAAATAATAAGGAAAAATTAACAAAACACATAACTGAATACAACAATCAATCAAATTAAAACATTTAAAAAATATAATGAATTCATGAAAATGAAATAAATTCGAATTGCATACTCACCGACCCACTTGAAATGCATTCCCAAATAGCCCATTGCCTCATTCTATTATTTTACAGTTCAAAATTGGAGCTGATTCTGACGGCATACCATCTTGATCAAAAAGTTCCCGAAACAATCGCCAGGTGACGCTTTAAGTCAACTGATTTGATTTTTATTTTTTATTTTTTTTTTCGTTGGATTGCCACACCTCTGATTAAGATTTCTACTAATATGTGGAGAGCTCGAGATGAACCAAGACCAAAAAAATCACGTCGTCAGTCAAAAAAGAAAACGACGCCCACGGTTTTTATGGATTACAACGGTATTGTAATTCACGAATATTTGCCAGGAGGTCAGACAGTAAAAAAGGTCTATTATTTGGCGTGAGCGTTTTCGTGAACCAACTCGCCAAAAAAGGCATTTGTCGGAAAGCTACACGTGGATTTTGTACCTTTTTAACGCATCGTCGCACAGTGCCATCATTATCCATGAAATTGTGATATGACTCCCTGAATTCACTCATATCAGGTGATTTTTTTCTGTTTAATCGAGTCAAAAAACCACTACGGGGGACACATTTTAAAAGCCGAAAGGAAGTAATGGAAAAATCGAAGACGGCTCTGATGGCTATACCGAAAATAGAGTTCCGGAAATATTTCGAGAGCTGGATTAAACGCTGGCATAAGTGCGTTGCATTTGTTGGGAGTACTTTAAAGGCGATAATATTACTTTTAAGGAATAAATTTGTATTTTAAATTTCCTGAATATATTTTATTCAATTCGGACTATATTGTGAATTGCGAAGATCATTGATTTTAGGGGCCCTGCAAAAAAAAGGTGAATTTTTATTATAATTTTATATTTTGTGTTTTCTTCGCCTGTTCAACTTCGCCCAACTAAAAATGAAAAACTTTAGAATTGAAACTTGTATTTCATCATTTATTTTAGCTGCCTTGCAAAAAAGGAGATAAGTTTTTATAATAATTTTATATTTTGTTTTCTTCGCTTGTTAAATTTCACCCTAAATTAAATTTCACCCTAAATTAAATTTCACTAAAAATGCAAAAAATTGAGAATTAAAACTTTTATTTTATCATTGATTTCAGGTGTCTTGCAAAAACAAAAGGTGAATTTCTGTTATACGTTTTACTATATTTTTATTTTGTGTTTTCTTCGCCTATTCAACTTCCCCCCAACTAAAAATGAATGACTTGAAAAATTAAACTTTTATTTAAACAAAATTTTTATTTCATTTCAATTGTAGGTATTGTAAAATACACTGATTACAAATTAATTCACAGTTCTTTTATTCGCATTCATCGTTCAGTTTTCCAGCTAGCTTCCCAGTTACAATACAATAACATCTTCTGCCTATTAATTTTTAGTTACATCTTTTTTTCAGTATTTCTTTTACTTTAATATAATTTTATAAGCAAATTTTGCTACAAAGCAAAATCGAAAAATACACGCTTACCACGCTAAAACAATTAACATGAAAATGTTCACATATATATGCATATATAAATGGGTGTGTATTATTTTTATACTTAAATTATGTATTTTTGTATGGAAATATGCATAAACAGTTAAAAAACATCCAATTTCTATCAACTTAAAAAACACTTAAAAATGTGAATTTCTAGTAAAATTGAATTGTGGATGGATTCCCCATTTTAAGGGTGGAAAAATGGTGAAAAGGTACATACACGAAATAAGCTTGGCTTAACAAAAAAAAAAAGATAAACAAATTCAGTTTAATTCGTATGGGCTTCCAATGTTCCTAAACCCTGCCAATTTTAGCATCAACTTTGTCTTGCCTATGTTTAAAACGCGTTATTATTATTTTTGCTGAATTAAACACTTTGAGAAAAATTCAGTAATTAATTTTACCTATGGCTACAGTTGTGCTTTAAGGACTTTGTGGTGTAATATTTAATAAGTTTCTTATATATATTTCTTTTTATTTATTAATCATATGTTATGTTTTTCAAGGCATTGCATTGCGATATTTTTTTAGCTTTTTATTATGCATTTATATACAAATCAATGACTTTTTGGACGACGTTGACTTTACAAGTAACACAAAGATTGTAGAACTGCAAAAAAGAATGTGAGCCTATAAGTAGATTTGCAGATGATTAAACACATTTTTCGTCAGTTATCGAACGTTCTTTTTTTTTTTTTTTGTTTTGCCTTTTTTTACAGTTCAGCCTTTGAAAGGCAAATTAACCAATATGCAACATTCCCATGGCAGCCGGTTCTACGTTGTCGGAGTGACTCGGGTTTTTCCCGACCAAGAGCTGCCGCCCCAGTAAACTAGCCCTGTCTAGTGTACCGTACCCCCAACATTTCAATGCAAATGTAAATATTATATTTCCGAAATTTGGTTAAGACGAATTTAAATGCCAAGTTGCATGTTTTTCAATTATGAATTGTTGTCGCATTCAATTTATGGTTAGCAAAAATTTACGAGATCAACCGAGAGTGATGTCCCTACAACATTCGTGTCTCAACTACATTAAAGGGCGTCAATTCGACCTATCAATAACATATCCGGTTAACCACATCAACTTATGGCGTAGTTAATGATTTTTTCGTTTATGGTTAATCGAAATTCGATGAAAAATTTTAGTCAAATAATCCTGATCAGGTATCATATGAACTTTTTTCATCTTGTAAGCAAGTTTTGCGAGTCTACTTTTAGGCGTTTTTAGGATTCTACAAATCACGTTATGACTTCCAAAATTAGCATACACTCAATCACATCTCTTTCCATTTATATACTATTTACAAAGCATAAATATTTTGTGCCTATTTATACCATATTTAACAGTATACTCAATGAGTAATCATGTTATTTCTTCTTCTTCTCGGTTTAACAATTTTAAAAGCTTATTTGCAATCTAACAATATAGCAGCCTTAATCATTGTTTTCTTTCTCAGTTTTGTTTCAAATGGTGCTATTTTTGTGAAATATATAAAATAAAATTTCCTCTCAACTTTTAAAATTACAAAATAATTTACTTTTTGGTTACGGCTTTTGAATTGCACCCATTTTAATCAATAACTCTTTATGAAATGGTCGATAATTTGCACAAAATTATTAATTATATTTATTATTAAATATGTATGTTTGTTTTGTTTCTTGGAACATTAAAGCAATCACTTACTCTTGCAATCAAACGTGTTCTTAACTAACTAAAATGTATATGGCGTGAGTATGTATGTATGTATGTATACGCATTGACTGAAATGTATTTGACCTATGAACTAAAAACGTTTGTGTTTACACTTGCTGCTCTCAACCAAGTTATATAGATACATATTTACATAGATACATATAATGAATGTATATATAATATATATTAGGATATATATATGTATATATATATATATATACTATATGCATATGATATTTCCAACTAAGATTTATCGCTCTCCATCACTTAGCCACTCAGTTAACTAATAACGTAAATAATTTATAGTTAACATTTAAAGTGGAATAATTAAATTATTTGACACTAACAACTAATATTTCTAAATTTTATGATACAGAGTGCATGTTTATACACACATAAGTTTTCATACATTGCTTTCTTTTGTAACTGTTAAGCAATTCAAGTTTAGGTGCGTGTGTGTTAGAGTTTTGGGTTCCATTTAAAAGCACATTGTATGCTTACACTAGTCACTAGATCTATAAGTATCCTATAGTTCTGAGGAAAAATATGGATCACAACAAATTTAAATATATATGTGTGTATGTACGTGTAGATGGATAAGGCAAAATTAAAGCATTGAAGTAAGAAGAAAAAAATCAAAATTGCAAATAACTGTTATTTTGCATTTGGGAGTAAACGAAAAAGCAACTTTTTTTTTATTTTATTCTACTCGAATAGGTTTAACTTATGAGCAGACGTAGCTTTGAGTTGTTGCCCTTCCTTTTTTGTTTTCTAAATGGAATATAATCAAGTACATATGTGTATGCATATGGAAGTGTATATATTGTCATGCGCTCATTCGATTGATCTATTGATTGCTTGATTGTTGTGCTTCATTTGCTACACCCACACACAAGAAATATATGAAAGCAATAATTGTAATAATAAAATTTGCGCGCAAAGCTTTTCATAGCAACCAATTTTCATCTATAGTTTGATTTCTAGAATTTCTAGCTATTCTAAAATAGTTGTCAATTCGTTGTATGCTTTGTTCGCTGGCATTCTGCAGTCTTCAATCGTCTACTCTTAAGCGCGCCTAAAAGCTCACTTCAATTAGAAATCATTTTTTAAACTTCTTATTTAGCCTTAAAGTTGCATAGTAACTTTGTAGCTATAGAAACTTGTAAAATAAAATACTATGCATCGCACGTATCCTATACATATCCACACACACATCAACACACACACACACACACACACTTATACAGTGTATTCTGCTTATGCAGGGGTGTGGTGTGCTCTTGTTGTACTTCAAATCGTTCACATTAAACGGACAATTGTTCCATTTGCTTTGGGCTTTGGGCCGCAAGGAAAACAAATCTAGAAGTCGTAAAATTCATTGCTTTTATTATTGAATCGTCGTGTTAACACATACACGACTGCTTCGTAGGTGGCCATCATTATGGCTGTATTAGGTATCTGCCGCAGCAATTGCGTCGCTAAGCCTCTGCAAATAAAATTAAATGAAATTAGAAAAAAATTATTATTTTTAAGTATCGTAAATTCTTTATAAATAGTTTCCATGCAACAGCTATTATTTACAATTTTTAGAAACAGTTGTATGATTGCGATTATTATGCGGTTATCTGTTCAACTGAGATAAGATTAGTGTTTATTTTATCCCTCTTCTCCCACTGATCTATCTAAGCAACCCTGGCGAAACGGCAGATTTTCTAGGATTACCGCTTTGAGATTGCCCGATGTCAACATTTGATTGTACTCGCATAATGAAAGCAAGTTTGAAGTGGGTCAAAATTTTCAAAAAACAACAACAACAAAACAACGAGTTTTGAGTCACATCAAATTTGCCCTTTATAATGATAAAATTTAGTGGGCTATAAAACTATGCAATTAATTTTATTTAAATTTCGATTTAAAAGTTTTAAATTTCGGTGGAAATCGGTCAAACTTTGTTTTACATGATATTTGTTGTAGAAAAAATAGATAGATACCTCTTTTATTATTATTATAAAGAAATTTAGCACTGCAACCTGAAATATCTGTCGTGCACATGAACTATTTTATATATGACAAGGAATATCGTTTGATTGTACGTATTTTAAAAGTTGTCAAACCAATCATTGGATTGTAATGAATCTTCACCAATTTATTGCTAGCAATTGCCGGAAGGATAAAGGCAAAGTAAAATTAATTTAAAATAAGGCGGTATAGCACCTCCCATACAAACCAATTTTTTAATATTACATACTTTCGAAACCGGAGTCTGAATACTGAAATTTGGTACAAGGACATAAAATATTAATACCTAAAAAATTCAGAAAAGTGGGCGGCATTGGTAAACGAGGCGTGACAGCTCTAAAATAAAACAATTCCTTATTATTGTACACTTTTAATAACATTCTTGGCAGATCATTATGATTTCGCAGAGATGTATAAAATATCAATGCCTTAATAACGCCAAAAAGTAAACGATATTGGTAAATGGGGAGTGGCAACCCCCAAACAGACCAGTGTTTGATGTTGCATAATTTCGAAACCATTCAATATCAACGTCTTGATATTCCGAAAAGTGATCGGGATTTGGTAAAGGGCACAACGAACAAAAAGTAAGTACTGAAAGAATATAATTCAACAATATTTAGTTTCGACCTACACACTAATGTCACGGGTTTCTTCAAATTTCATGGCATGTAATATTACGTTATCGTAATAAGAGGAAAAGAGACACAGATACATTTATCACCACAACTCGAAAGTACTGGAAGAACTTAGTCATTTTCATAATAGAATTGAGTTTCCTGATGCAAATTTTTGAGCGATGTTTATTAAGAAAAAATCGTACATTTATGTATATTGTGTTAAAAAATATGATTCGCAAACGTAAAGTGCGTAGAAATAAACGAAATCGAACATTTCAAAAACACTACGAATGGGAATTTAGTAATGAAGCAGATCGACTTCGAGTTGCGCAACTGCATGCATCAGAGTCTCAGGAACAACTTACAGCAATAATAGAAATAGAACGGTTGCGTCCTTCTCGATCTCGTGCAGCTAAGTCAGAGGATCAACACACAGCCAGGATTTGATCACGAACGTTCACGAGCTATTTGACCTCGACAAACAGTACATGGTGATTTAAATTTTGCTGCAATTCATTATAATGTTAACAACGCCTACAGTTTGCATCCCAGAGTAAACATAGGACAAATGGATGATGTGTTTGGGCATTGCAGTTCGCTTAAGTTCAACACTGAAACAGCAGGAATATGCTGCGCGAATGGCAGAATTAAATTGCCGAAATTGCATCCACCACTTAATTCATTGTTATCCTTAGCTTCGGGCCACGTTTTAAACTATCAAATCTTTGCAGAAAATTCACCACACATAACTGTGGGTGCTTTGGCATAAATTTTCCAACCAATATTTTTGCTGAGCTATTCTAATAAAAAAGTTTTGGTACTTCAAATAATCAAGTGACTTTTTTCTTGAACTAAGAATGCTCAATTTCTGGATTTTCAAGCAGGTAAACACGCTTAAAGTTATGACCCCATGGTGCTCGTTCGTAAACTGCACCATGATAAAAATAATGGCAGTTTGAATAACTTTTTGCCATTGAAAGATCATAAAAAACAGCAGAGTGTTTTTATATATTATTTATATATTATATATATTATATATATATATATTTTCACTGTAGCTGTCCGGTGTTTTCTAAAATCAGACTTAGGCTGTTGGGTTGCGATGTACTGGGTATGGATAAAGTTCAAATCCAAAAGATTCGCGGAAGAGTGACCTCAAGCCAATTTTCAAGTCTTACCATCCATACTGTGTCTATCCTGCTCTATATTTACAATGTAGTACAATGGCCTTCCTAACTGAGTGCTTGGTCTTGTCCAACCCCCCACAAATCTAATATAATCTATATATTAAATTGTTATGTCGATCTAGAAAAACCCGACACATTTGTCAATTACTATAGAAATTGAAATGCGAAAGAAATTTAAATTAATCTAAATTTATATGTTGTTTGCAGATTTAATAAACAAATAAAAATCATTCGATTGAAACTAAATTGCGCACAAATTTTTACCAAAATTCTCACTCCTGTCGCCACTGCCCATGAGTGGTTAATAAATATACCACTTAACCATTACTCTAACAACTTAGCAATCACGATTAACCAAAAAGGAAATATAAAAAAAAATAAAAGAACTTTTTGCACTCAAATATTTTAGTGCGTCATCGAGAACAAAAAATCTAAGCAAATAAATCAGCAAGGGGCACAACAAAAGCTTTTGACAGACGGTGTGAAATATGCGCTTCTATGCACGATTGTGTATATACGAATAGACATCGGTGTTTTTTATTGAGATAAGCAAAATAAAAATAGACACAACGACGCACACAAATGTCCAAATAGGAGAGTTCAAGTATTGTTGTAGGTATGAGCATATGTAAATGTGTAATGTCATAGCACAATGTACACAAGAGAGCATGTGAAATATCGAAACGCATTCAGTCGCCGGCAGGAATAGCACTTTTTTTCTTCTTTTTTTGCTTTCAATTAATACAATCAGTGGTCGAGGCCAATTTGTGGAAAATTTTGTTATAAAATCCACAAGCAATGAGAACAACAACTGAACACTTTGATTACAATAAAAGCGCAACTCTTTCACATACTTTCCCTATTTACACTTACGTTCTGCATTTAGCTGAGATTAATATTTCTACATAGTACGTACCTATAAAGTCCAGCTCGTCCTTCCTCTTTCCAGACGGTTCGCAACGTTTGGAAAAATTTATTATATTTATTACCCTCCTCACGCAGTCTTGTACGCGCCACCTCGTGCGGATATGCAATACAAGAAGCAACAGTCTTTGAAACGGCGCCTGCCATCATAAATTCCAGAAAATCTTTTGATGATTTGGCATCCTCATGACGTGTGTTGTGCATTTCAATCTGCAAGTGTAAAGTTCGTTAAATTTGCAGTTTTGTTAAGCACTTTTTCATTTTTTTTTCACATTAGTTCACTCACCAATTTCGATTTGATAAACTCGTAAATGACAAAATGTATCATTGTCTCACAGATGCCGAAGTAGCTGGCTGTAATGCCTTTGTAGAATGCGGCTATCCCGCCTTGCGCATAAACCCGGTTGATGCATTCTCGCACGGTCATTTGCACTTTGGAATTATAGTCTAGCTGTAGGCGCGTCTTCACAAACCAAATGGGATTTGTTAGTGAAGACGAGACGAAACCAGCGCTGGCGGCACTTAGTATGTGCACCTGCGGTGATTCGGTTTGCATAAAGCTGGAAGTAAGGAATTATTAAAAATTATAAATAATAAAGTCAGACTTTTTTTTTATTTGGAAGAGATAATGTAATCAACAGCAATTGAAAAAGAAAATAAACTACAAAGTCTTACTGCATTGGAGTCAAATTGAAAAGCGACGAATAAAATTGTTGGAATTATTTGTTATCCGTGTTTACGCCAAATACTCACTAAAGGCGGATAGTTTTGTGGAGAACGAAAACTTCATATAAATTAAAAAATTCTTAGAACGTCTTCTAATCCATTCTTCTGAAGCTTTCTTAATTAGCATACAAGCTGCGTGAAGAAATAATATCACGATCAGTGGAAGCTTCCATAGACGGAGTGAAACTCAGAGCGCTTTGCTTTGGCAGCCTGTAAGAGATGTCCACGTGTTGCTAGGACATTTGAGCAAAAACTGGAAGGCAAATTTTTATATTCGACCAGTTCCAGAAAATGACCGACTATGGGAGCTGCCCGCAAACACAGTTTTTGCAGTGACAGTTTTTTATTATGACTGTGAAGGAAGCGGCATTACCAAGGTTACATAGCTGCTACTGTTTCACCACAAAGAATAAAGAAACGGTGATGCAAAAGGCGAAAGGTGAGGTGACAAGGTGAAATACCTACATCTGATCCTTGACAGAAAGCTAACGTGGAAGCCCAACATTGAGGAGAGGACAAGGAAGCCAGAAATCGTCTTGTATGGAAACATGTGCGCTATTGGCAAAAGATGGGGTCCCTCCCCATGAGTTGTGATTTGGCTCTATAATACCATTATAAAGTAAATTTTGTCGTATGGAGTCCTGGTCTGGTGGAACAAACTGGATTGACATCTTGGCTATCATTTCTTCGCTACGCTTGCTGATATAGCAGGCTTTCATATTAGAAACCTGATGAATCTATTAGTTTTCTCCACCTTACTTTCTTTGCAATGGCATCACAAAACATGAATTTGACTTCTTCGTCCATGTGTGCCCATTTTAACCTAACCTAACTTAAGTTCAGCAGTTGAAAATTCACTTTAGATAAAAAAATATCTTTAGCGATGGCATTATGGAGGTTGCTTTACTGACGGGGTATAAATAAGATCAATATTTAAGTTCTTCTAAATTTTGTTCTACATATACAGGGCCCGCCATCTATCGTTACGGATTTGAACTAGGTATTATTTGAAGAATGGTAACACTTAGCTGTCATCTGATTTGACAGAAAATTAGTTTTATTCTTTCGCTGAACGAAAATGGTTGTGTATACGCTCAAAGAACGCTGGGAAATATTGCGACATTACTTTGAAAATCATGGTAATGTTGCAGAATGTATACGAAAATTACGTACGGCAATGGGAAGAAGAAAAGCACCGAATGAAGCGTATGTGCGTTACTTTGTGAAAAAAGTAAGAGAAACTGGGTTGCTTATTGACAAACCAACGCGTGACCGACCAAAAACCGTGCGTACACCCGAAAATATTGCTGCTGTGGCCAAGAGTGTTCGTGAATCACCAGGAACATCAGTTCACCGTCGTTCTCAACAATTGGACATTTCGGAGACATCATTGAGACGAATTTTGCGTAAAGACCTGGGTATGCCACCTCGGAGCTGCGATTTGACGCCGCTGGATTATTATCTTTGGGGTGCCGTCAAAGACCAGTGTTATGCCAACAAACCAGCAACAATTGATGCACTGAAGACCAACATACGCGATGTCATAGCTGAAATACAGCCGCATACAATCGAAAATGTGTTGAAAAATTGGACCGATCGTATGGGATGGTGCATGGCTACCCGAGGCAGCCATATGAATGAAGTTGTGTTCCATCATTAACCGGAAGGATTGTACTTCAAAATAAAAAAAAACAGTTTGGAAAAATATTGAGTAGTTTCTTTTGTATAGCATTTTTAATTCCGTAAAGTTATATGGCGGACCCTTTATAACCGTATACCATAAAACAGGTAGTTTCATTGAATTTAGTTGTTGGCCACGTTGTAAATAATTACAAAAAACAAATGGCATCGATTACATTTCAGTTTAACAAAAGCAAAAAGCGATAATAGTATTCTTTGACACATAAAATACTATTTGAAAATACAGGTTCTTTTGAATATTTTTTTAATGATATTTTATATAGTTTTCTTATTTTTAATTCAGTAGCAATTATTTAGGCGAGTTATGCGTTTGATAATAAAGGAAACTCTACAAAATCGGTATAAAGCTATAAATAGAAACCCATTTTATTTGTGCATGAAATATTTTTAGGTTTGTAAACACACCTTAAATTATTTAAGAAATTCTTCGTTTGTGAGTAGGTGCAAAAATATATCGCTCGGGAGGGCGCTACGCCAATGAGATTCGGCCCCAGGCCTTTGAAAAGGGCGCGTGGACCTTCATTTTGTACTATGTGCCTGAAAAAAATATACAAAAATTAATTGAAATATATACAATTTTATCATAATAAATAAAACCACTTGAATATTATATGGTTGCCAAATAGCGAAGACATGTTTTTTTTTTAACTAAAGATCAAACAAATGAATTGTTCAATTATCTTAAGATATGCCCAATCGGTTCTAAATGCATAGTGAAATGTAATAGAGGGAACGAGACGAAAGACACCGAAGTGAATTGTCACTTAATTAGCTATTGCACATTGCACGTAAAATTAATGCGAATGGTTATAATGAGGCGGAACGGCGTGAGTCATAAAAATTTGTTCCTGTTAGATTCTACAGACTTCTTACGACAATTTGACAATTAGTTGCTGGCAAACTAGCGGCGCTAGCGTTTATTCGTATATATACATATGTATATATATATGCATATAATATCCTTTAAATTCGTTTATTCGTACTTTATATTTTTTGAAACGAACACGAAGTCAGTTTATTGGAAGCGTGACCGGTAAAATTCAAACTTAGAGATACGATGTTTTTATAAAATGAGGTCCGAGTATGAAAAAATATTTGAAGCAGTGTTCCTATGTACACACCCTAAAGTTCCAAAAATGTCAAGTGTATCTGCAGCAAAATATTTGAAGAAGTTATACGATATATAAATGGATGCAACGGTATACGGAAGTTAAAATCGTTTCGAATTCCCCGGACGAGGCAAAAAAAAATCTCTCTAAATTTAGACCAGAAGATCATTGATTTGCTTCCACAAAGTCGAACTTATCGTTGCGTAAAGCTGAAGCAGTTTCAAGGAAAAGTGGTATTAATGTATCCAAAAACAAGACACGATTCGAGGACGTTTACGTAGACCAAAATTTCCGGAGCACATTGAAAAAACCACCTCTCTCATTATCACACATTGAAAAAAAAAGACTTGGTTGGGCTAAGGCAAATGCAGAGCGGATTGCCGCAAACGTAATATTCACGGATGAATCTTCCTTTTGGGCACATAGTTGCATACTTCGATCCTGATGTACTGCTGATAATCGACAACTTCAACGAACTGTTAAGCGTCCAGCTAAGGCTCATGTTTGGGGCTGTTTCTCCGAAAAAGGATTTTGTGTATTTGTATTTACCGCCAACTTGAATGCAATTTTAATGAATAATGAAATTTACCTAAAAACATTATTGCCGTTACTGCAAAGGTGTTTGGCAGAACTAGCTAACTTTGGATTTTACAAGAAGACAACAATCTCAAGCATCGAGAAGCCGCAGGTGTGTAGAGGGAATGGGATTGAAATGTTCGATTGGCCTTCCCAGTCGCCTGATGGCAACTCTATTGAAAATGTTTGGGCAATAGTAAAAGTTAAAACTTAAAGAAAAACAAATATGGATAGCCAAACAGTTATCAAGATAAACTCGGCTTATTTGGAGCCGACTACAACCACAACTTGCACAGAAATTAACACAAAATATGACCCAAAGATGTACAGCCATTATAGCTAATGGAGATGACTATATAAGTACATTTTATTGAATATATAGCACATAATAAATATTAAAAGCCCATACAAATGCAGTTTATTGGTCAAATAGTTTCTAAGTTATGGCGGTCACGCTTCTGTTAGACAGACTGTAGATTAACTTATCTTCTTCGGTACACATTTTTTGAGATAAATACGTATTTTCAGCGAATAACTCCTTTAACTTTAATTCTAAACCAGTGACGGTAGGAACGTGTTATTATAATTGGCTTAATCTTCTTCCGTTTTGTTGCACTATACTCCGTCCCGTTCTTTCCATTATAACCAACATATTTCATACAAAGCGCATTCATTAAAGGTGTTGGCACTAGACCAACCACAATGTTTTGTACGCTTGATTGTCATAGCAAGGTATTGGCAAAGTAGAAAACTAATAATGGCTTCGCCTTGTTTCATTTTAGGCTGACAGCAACATGGGCACGGCGAAAAAAAAAACAAATCAGCTGATTTACCGATATCACCTTTAATAGATTCGCTTTGATTTCTTGTCTATCTAATTATGCGAAATATGAAGACAACCGCTGACATTTCTTCTGTCTTAGAATTTAAACAATATAAACATGTCATCCCTATTAACCTTTGTATGGTATTGTATTTTTATTGTATAATTTAACTCTCACTACTTACCTTAAACACTGCACGATACTCACTGACTTTGTGGAGGTGGATGAGATACCGCAATGTGAGATAGCCATTATCTGCAGAGAGTAAAAGCAATGAAATTCAAATATTATTAACAGTTAGAAATCTATTTTTTTTTTTCTTTTTTTGTTTTTTTTTTTTTTTTGAGAAATAAAATGATTATAAAATTGGTACTACCCTACGCACACCCCCAATCACCTGTGGCTGTGACCTCTTACGCAAAATGGTTGTGCTCAATTTACGTCGCTGTTCGGGTCGAAGCAATTCGCTGGAGCCATTTGTCGAGCCTGGTGGTTCGAGGCGTGTCGGCCCGAGAAAAGCAGTTGAACTCTGTAAACGTGTTTTAACCACTTCTAAGGGACAAGTGACGACAGCACCAACTGTACCGGCGGTTCTAGAAAGAAATAAGAAATGGAACAAATTTATTTACATACATACACACATATATATGCAGGTGAAATGGTTGAAGTGCCAGTCTTTCAACTATATACATATATGCAAGTATAAGCAAATTTTACAAATAATATTTACAAATATCTGAATGAAGGAGACGAGCTCTAAAATTTAATTGGTATCGATATATTCAACTTTTCCTTTTTTATTGCCAAGTGGGCGGTCTGTTGAGCAAACAGAGAAGCTATTCGCCAAAGCGCCATAAGCTCAGACAAAATTCGTTTGTATTCTTGATTGCTGACGGAACTAAGACGTTAGCGACATTTTGTATCATTTGGTTTAAAAATACGTTTATAAATAACCAGCTCAATTGACGTACGACTCATCGCCGACGCACTTGAGTGCCTCCAATGAAGGAACAAACAGAACTTAGTCAAGCAAAAACGAAAATAACTTGCAATTAGTAAATTGTTTCGTAGTTTAAATTTATGGGTTGCAGTATAACAACAACTACAGAGACATTGTAACAGTTGGCAAATAAAATTTTTAAGCGGCGAGCCTTTAAATCTTCTTTGGGTGGCAAGAATAGAAGGGAAAACAATTAAAGAAAAGCAACCGAACAACACACGCCAGTTGGTTATGCCAGCTATATTCTAAGCATTTTGAAATAATTTTTCTAAATTTTCTATTGATTATGCAACTGCAGGCAAAAATGCTTGATAACAATGACAGCGCTACTTCATTTAGAATGATAAATTCCTATTTGCACGTCAAGGGATGTTACGTGAGTTATGGAATGAGTCCCGTGAGTGAATGCGAACTAAAAATGATTTAATATTTTCTTAGTTATTAACTAATACTTGGGCGTACTACGCCTCGTGTCTTGTAAATGAGTGCGAAATTTCAAAAATGACACAAAGACATGAATTTGGAATTACAGACACCCAACCCCTCCGCATTGAGTAGAGCCAAATATGAACATTTTAGGAATTCTAAACATGTCATTCTTGGACATTCAAGAAAGTGCATATTAATCTTGCGCTAAATTAAACACCCTTTCGGAAGATTTATAATTTTTGCAATTGACGTCGTACACGTCAATCACATTTGACACTTCTGAACTAGACAGCTGCAATCTACAAGCATACAAGTAAGATTTCCGTCACCCAAAATATTTTTTTCTTTTTTAGTGAAAAAGTTACTCAATACAAAATTGGATGAGTAATTTTGCGCCACCTTGTATTTATTTTAGATGTGGTAGAATATAATATATGTATATTTGAGCAGTGTTAAATATTTCACTTATTTAACAAAAAATTGCATTCATAAGTAATAGGATTTCGGCAGTTCCGCCTACAGATGTTTTTTTGTTTTACAATGAAAAATGTGCTACATATACTTCATAAGAGGTGTGTTCAAGTAAAGTGATTTTTGAATTTCGCAGGCAACGTACATCCGTAAACAAAAATATACTGTTAATGATGCAATGTAATGATTTTTCTAAATATACTCGAGGGTTTTCTTCTCCCCAGTTCGGAAATTTTGTCTGCTGACAAATCCATTCAATGTGAAATGAGCTTCATCATTAAAGATGATTTTGCGTGAAAACCAAGTATCATGTTCACGAAATTTCTGCGTTTATAAAAATCTGTTGGTTTCAGTTCTTGTGTTTATTGAATTTTGTAAGGATGCAAATGAAAGTCTTTATGTGAAATCCGCCAAACGTCGAGTCATCGAGGTTGAAAGTTGTTTAGCAAAACGTTTTTCTTTCATGGCCAAATGCAATTTTCCGAATAAATAAAAGTCACAGGGAAGCCATATCATGCGAATACGGTGAGTTATTGATGGTTAAAATGCGATTTCTAGTCAAAAAATCATTCACAAGAGTGGATCGATGAGATAGTGCATTATCATGCAATAAGCGCCAGCTTCTTCCTTCGCGATATTCTGGGCGAATTCGGTGAATGCGATGCAACAAACGCTTCAACAAAACGCCAAGATAGAAAATTACATTGACGGTTTGGCCCATTGGCACGAACTCCTTTGGAATCGTAAAAACAAATTAGCATCGACTTGATTTTTGATTTCTCCAAACGCGATTTTGTGGGTTGTGGCTCGTCTGGGACCTTCCTTTCGGCACTTTGACGCTTAGTTTCAGGTTCATGTTGGAAACACCACATTTCAGCACCAGTTACAATGTTGTAAAGGAAGTGCTCGTCTTTTCTCGCCTTTTTAATGAGGTCTTTCGAATGTTGAATTCTGAGCAATTTTTGGTCCTCAGTTACCTTGTGCGGAACGAAACGTGCACAGACCTTTCGTAAGCCTAAATCGATGTTTTGGAGATATTCAACTTCGATTCTGGCATGAGATAGACCATCACCAATTAAAATGTATTGTTAAACGTTTTACCGATGTTAAAACAAAATTTGAAATTATCTCTTTGTTCGAAACTCATTTTTTTACCGGTGACACAAACATACTGACACTTTAGACGCAATAACTTCGGTTCCACTGAAGGAAAAGTGTCACCAAGCTTTCACTGGAAGGCAGTAACTTCCAACGCGCTAACTTATTAAAAAGATGGGGCCATCAAAAATATTTTTATGACGCTAGTCTTGTTTATTTTGGACTTCACCTTGTATTCTCAACAGAATGTCCAGTTCTTGGTGTGCCAGTCCTTTTCCCAACCCCGACAAATCAGTTTCTTGAAATTTTTTCCACCAACCTTTGAATTGTCGACTCATTCGGACGACTATTTCCACCACAAAAATATCACAAATTTTGCGATAAGTTATTCTTAAAGATCGACCATTTTCATAACAAGTTTCAATAATTTGGACGCGTTGTTCTACTGCTTAAAATTGAAGTATGATACATCTGTCTACTTGACAAATGTCAAAGATGACATAAAAAAAGCTACCATCTAAGAATTATTCGCTACTAACATCTAGGCCTCACTTTTGTAAGACCCTTGTTTCGCAGGAAAAATTTGTTTAGCGCTTTTCCCGATTGCTCATCCCTCACTCTCCTTCTCTTGTGAGACTTAATTTGTTTAATAGCTGTACAGATTTGTGGTCGAAAATTGCTCGAATGCACCTAATAAATATCAACTCTCTATAACTGCTCCAAAACTAGTTTTCTTTATTAGTTACAACAGATCACACGGTGGTACCTCGAGGCATTTGATCAAAAAAGTTGTTTACCAAAGATTTCTCTGATTGGCAACCAGTTGATATCAAAAGGTAATGGCAGAAATTAGGTCAATATTTTCCTCAGTTGTCACAAAAAATCTGCCTTTCGCCGTCATATGGTTAATTTTTACGATTCTTGCTTTTCGAAAAAGTGTGAACAATCATATGGAAGAAACCCTATCTCTTTATTCTGGTGGTGGAAATAATTTTATAAAATAGTTAAAGTAAAAGCTCAAGGTGCCAAACATAGTAAGCGTTGATACTCTACCCTACCATTTTAATTTTTATGTTTTTTAGTTTAAAGTTAAATCATTTTGAATAGAACACTTCTGACTGAAAACTAAAAATTTTATTTATTTGTCCAGTGAAAGCATGAGCTGTGTATGCAGATTATACTATTACTCGTACTCCAATTAGTGCAAGTCATTAGTCATTATAAAAATTCCGCTATTATTATCAGTAGAAATTACAAATTGCAAATAACAATGGCACTCCAGTTATGGCTATTCGTGCAATTCACTGCCTCCCTCTTAATTAATTAATATTTTATCTAATTCAAACAAATAAATATAACGACTAAACAGAATAATTGAAGTTAATAAGGTATTAAAAAATTGGTTTTGTATTGCACAAACATGCAATGTCAGCAGACCAAGAAGATGATGGTAGACGTTTGGCTGAAAAATTACGAAAAGCGATGAATGTGTAAATCGATAATTTCCACTTTTCTTTTAATTCTTTACTGTGAAGTTACGCAAGTGACTAAGTGACAAATTTATAACACATAAGTTAATTTAATAATACTGTATTTATAAAAATAAAGGGATGCTTGGCATTCACCGGTGAGTTAACCACTAAAAGTCTTGTTGAGTGCACGCGTTACGTTTGTTTTTTTCCTTTATTCCGGGCCTAGCAAGCGATATTTCAGAAAATGCTAAACGCGATTAAGAAAATTCTACAATGTATTCTTGTGTACTACAACCACTTCCCGAGCACCAACAAATTGTTTCCCCAACCTTTGCGAAATTTGCGATTCTCTCGTTGATATCTAATGTAATTTTCCAATGGCTCTTCACCTTTGAGAAAGTTAAAATCTACAAGTTTATATTTAGTCTTATTACGTAGAACTGTCCTGGCAACTATCGGGTCGGCATCGATGTGCTCAATGATAATGAGAATTGTTCAAAATCCTTCAACAGCTTGTCAGATATTTTATTTGCTAACTTAATTATTATAATTTTTCGTTTACCTTTAGCTCCTATTGTAGCATGGGGCGTCACGTCATTTGTAAATTATAATAATGTTATAGGATTATTCAGTGAATTAGTAAATGAGTTCTTTTTGCTATTATTATATTAGCCTACAAGCTCTTTACAAATGTTCTCTATGAACGAATCAACGAATATGCTGAAAGAGTAATTGAAGACTACCAATGCGGATTTCGTAGAGGCAAGTCTACAATCGACCAATGTTTTGTTCTTAGCCAAATGTTTGAAAAACACTATGAATACGGGCTAGATGGTCACTGCCTGTTCATTGATTTCAAACAAGCCTTCGACAGTGTTAAAAGAGATAGGATCCAGCACATATTGCTTATTCTTGGAATACCTGCCAAACTAATAAGGCTCGTTAGCGCAACGCTCACAAATACACAAGCAAAAGTGATCATTCAAGGGAATCTCACAGTCGTTCCCTATAGAAACAGTCATATTCAATTTGATGCTGCACTTTGTCGTAAGGGAAGTCAACAAAGGTGGTACCTTGATAACTAAAACAACCCAAATATGTGCTTAAGCAGATGACATCGCTATTCTCTCAAGAAATAGGAATCACTTAAAAGACATTTTGACGTGATAACGTCTTATAATTCGATTTAGCCGGCTGCACGCACGAAAAAATGTGTCGTTACCTTGCTCATTTGTCGTTACCTTGAATGAACTGCAAGCGAAAGCGCGGAACGAACGACAAAGCAAACGAAAGGCAACGTTCGACATCTTGCTCTCTCCTATTTAAGTGAGCGTATATATGTATGTATAAGCGCATAGGTATATACATATATAAATTCACGTATTTGTATTTGCATATGCCTTCTTATTGATTATTACTTGAAGAATTTAAAATAAAACCAAGTTTGTTAATAATACCTGTTGTTTTAATGTTATTAATATTAATTTTTTTATTATATATGAAGGAAAAAATGTATGGTAATATTTACCATATACCTTATAAGATATGTTGTATACTAATATATGTATATAAACATGCATATACATATATATTACAATTTCGCGCAATTTTCAAAAAGAACAAATCTATATGTAAAGATGCATACAAGTCATATGGACATATCAAATATACGAATCTATTCCGTACGCAAGCAAATGTAAGCTAATGTGCTTGAACTGCAAGCGAGAGCGCGGAACGAACGACAAAGAGCACAATCGGCCCCCGCGTTCGGCAACGTTCGACATCTGGCTCTGTCCTACTTGAGTGAGCATATATATGTATGTATATGCGCATTTGTATATAAATTCACATACTTGTATTTGCATATGCCTTCTTCCTGTGTGCATGGTAATGAACCATTTCTCTGTTGAGAATAGGACGATGATAGAAAAAGTAGTAAATGAAAGGGAGTGTTTCGAGTGTAAAGTGCTTTGAAAAAGCCAAATCGATGATGGTGCCTCTTAGTGTTGTTGACTTATTAACGTTGGAAGCACAATCTAAATTGAACATATCTTTCATGAATTTGATAAATGTTTCGTCATTTTTCACGTTTGTGTAAATGTAACTTGGCCTATTCCATTGCACTTCCATTTACCTCCTCCTCTATATCCATACAAAATATCTATCAAACAAATAAAATTAAAATTTTGTTTTGAAAATTCCAACCATTCCATCAATATTTTCTTATGATGTTGTCACGTTAAACTATCGTCAGTAAACGGACTTTACAGACAACCTCTTTTTTTATAAATTAACAAAATTGCAAACGATATTGGCCTTTTTGTAAACCAGGGCAAAACAAAATATCTGTTGAAATCGAGGCGGCCTGCACAGATGCCAAATTTCCATGTGGGAGCCTATACTTTTGAAGCAGTGCAGCATTTTAAGTACCTAGGAGTTATGTTCGCATGTAGCGGTGATTCAACTTCCGCTGTCAGAACGAGACAGGTGTGCGTTTTGTTAAAGCGCAGCGCATAAGATGGCTAGGTCATGTGATTCGTATGCCTGTTGACTGTACCGTGAAGAAAACCTTGACAGGAAAGCTAATGGGCGTGAAGGCCAAAGGCAGACCGAGGAACCTTTGGATAGACGCAGTGCCACACGATCTTAAGAAGGGAATACGTAACTACGAAGCAACAGCTCAAGATAGATCGCTTTGAAGGAAGCTTTACGCACTCCGCGTTGTAACGCTATGAAATAGGAAGAAAGAGATATTATCTTTAAAAGCAAAAGAAAAAAATAGAAAGAACTCTAATTTATTTATGGCGCTTCACATTATTTTTGAATCAACTAGAGAATAATATTAGAGATGAAGTTGAGAATCAGCTTTTTCTCAAGTTGAGAATTGGGACATTTTCAAGTTGAGAAAAACTGTTTTTCTCACTTAAAAATAAAAAATAAAGAATGACATGATACTCAGATGGAGATAATATTAATAAGGAACGTCAGAAATATAAACGAAATACCTCATTTCGCAATCTCATCCTAAAGTTAATCTCAAACCTAAAATGCTTATTGGGTAGTTTACGAATTGATGGCACTTAGCCAAATTATGAACTTAATTTTTTTTCCAAGGGTAATAAACAAGAATTGTTCATTTATATTTTACACCGAAATATTTACATACATCCATATATATATATTGACATATTTACGTAGCTGAGATATTGTACAGTTGCATGGTTTGATCAATAATAAACAAAAGAAAGTTCTAGTGCTTTAAGATGACGTACGAGTAGAGCGGAAGGTGGAGGAGAATAGAAAGTAAAAACAAATTTTGCTGACTGAATAGTCAAGTCAAGGCAAGCCATAAATCAAAAATATATAGATTAATTGTTCTTGAATGAATAAAAAAATTATGTAAATAAATAAGTATGAATAACAGGGCATTGTCCATCTCTCACTAAAACAAAAACAAAAAAAAAAAATAAGTAAATACAAAAAAAAAAAAACAAAAAGTCAAATAAAACAGCGGCGAGAACGAACTACTATAATTGTTAACCATAATATTATTTTATTGTACCTACGACAGTCGGGACTAGGGGGGCTTAACAACGTATCCAAGCGCAATTACTCCTAATTGACACAATGAAAAATATTATATGTGAATGGATTTCTGTTATTAAAAGGGTTCTCATCAAAAAAATATAGGCTCCTTTTCGATTCGCCACTTCTCTGCTGGTTATGTTTGAGCTCTGCTCGCTTGACGAAAAGTTTGCATGTGAAAGCAACAACAAAGTCATTGATCAAGATTCGTCATTAGGGTGCTTCAACGAATTCAGCAAGCAAATACTCTTTTGGAGTTAACCGTCGTGCTCACACACGGCAACTCCGTTACTTGCAATTGTTTATTTTTGATCTACAGTCCCCGAACCACATTTAGCAGAACGAGAACGCAAAGGGTGTTGACAGGACACGAACATTACAAGTAATGAATTGAAGCAACAGAGGGAAACACTGTACGAACGTAGTTTTTGGCTGCTTTTTTCCAATGGTACCAATATTTATTTATGCCAATTGGTTTATCTATTCGTCACTTGCTAATGCTTGGCGAATCGAAGAGGCCTTATCTGGCATTTGGAGGCAGCATGTAACTGGCAATATCTTCCACAAATTGGAGGAGTAGCTTTGACTAACTACAAAATCAGTATTTTATGTGATTACAGCAACAACAAAGGCAAACATTATTTGAAAAAAGAAAACCTTAAAGCTTTTAAATAAAATTATGGTGCTCAGGAGCTCTATTCTGCTTTCTCAACTTTATATAACGTAAACACTAAGAAACAGGGTGGTGGGTTTCCTCAAGGTATTCTCAAATGCCCTGGTAGCCAGTGCTCCTTACTTTGCGTAAAAATAATTGTTTTATTTTTCCTCGTTTTAAAAAAATAAATAATTTTTTAATAATATTAGAGGCGCTATGCTCCGATGATGATGATGGTGAGTAGCACATTTAGCTCTGCAACAGAGCAAATGAGCGAAAATTGACAACAGCAGTTCTTTAAAAATAAAAAAAATAAAACTATAAAATTAAGTTGCTTATGCGCTAATTTTTAATAAGAAAAATATAAGTAAAATGGCAGACAAAAATTAGCAACGAAGCGCTAAAAATTTCACTGTCAAAAAGGTAGTTTTTATGGACTTATGTAGTTGAGGAACACATAGAAACTCCATCACTGCTCACAAAATAGATAGCGCTTTTGTAAGAGGCATACATTGTAGGAGTAATAAAATGTTTGTTTCTTATTAATCGGTACTTTTCAGACAGAATGTACATACAGATAATATGAGGCATGATTTATTTAGCAAAAGTTACTACCGCAGCGCGACTTTTTTTTTCATAGCGATAGGATGGCAAGAGAAGAAGTAACGAAGCAAAAAAAGCGAAATTGACGTTTCCGTGTCATATTAAAAAAAAGTATAATACAATTTAAATTTAACTCCCAAAACAGTAATGTAAATGTAATGAATGAGAGGCAAATACGAGCGAATTGACGTGCCTCATTTTAGACCTGTGATTCAACAAGCATCACCCGCCTTGTACATATGTCACTGTTATGGCTGCTGTCACTGAGCGAAAAAAGCACAACATTTGAACAAAAGCAAATGCAAAAACTGACTTAAACCGGTTTGTTTGGGTTAAAACGCTACTGATAACCTTACGAATCAAACCGGCTTGGAAAATGCGCTGATAACATTAAAATCCCGGGTAAATTTACTTAAGCTGTGGAAACAGCCTAATCACCGGCCAGGCCAACGAGTCGTCAAGCCAAGTCTAGAAATAGCACAGCAGACGGGCAGATCGACGATTGACGTGCATATTTAGTTATACTTGTATGCGTATTGAACAACGCTCAGGGAATTATACTCTTAATTCGGAAGTTTTAAAGACAAAATAAAATTTATAAATACAATATATTTATATAAAATTGCACTAATGAATATGTGCTTCACAAAATGTGGTGCCAAACAGATAATCGGAGAAGAAACGTGAGGTGCAAAAAGTACTTACAAATCACATGTTTTATTTTAGTTTATTTGTTATTGCTATTGTTATTGTTATTCAAGAAGCCTCCAGCCTAAAGTGGTGTGTGGTAAATCAAGCATACGGCTTGCATGCGAAAACTATTTACATGTATACATACATATGTATTTACAATAGGCGTCAAAAAGGAGATACGATTTTTGCTTTTTGTAAGATTTTGAGAAAAAAATAAACAACAAATCGTGTCTTATTAGTTACACAGGCATCCATTAAGTTCTAGTAACAGTTCAATGGTAATTAAAAATTACATAAAATAATAATTCGACTCCAAATAACATACATAGCACTGCTAGCACAATGGACCCTACAGGTCTAAGTGAAATATTTTTACTAATATTTTAATCGGCCAGCACTATCTAACCTAACCTCAGGGCAATTTAAGCAGGTATTAGAGTACTTCAACTGATTTTATTTTATTTTTTTAATTTTTTTGGCCTCTAAATTGTCATATTTGTTTTAAATTACTACAAGGGGGCGCAAAATTAATCACCCTACCGGAAGATTTATAATTTCTACAAATGGCGTCGTACGTCAATCATATTTGACATTTGGGAACAGAAAAGGAATGGAGTGCGTAAAGGTCGAAATAAAGATTTTCATTACTCAAAATTGGTTAATTTTTTTTTTTATTTAGTACAAGAAATGGAGGCCGTAGAGGTCAAAATAAAGATTTTCATTCCTCAAAATATATTTTTTTTATTGGTCCGCCGAAGCCGAATTGGAGTGGTCGCCCCTCCGCAGGCAGTGGCAAACCTCCGAGTGTATTTCTGCCATGAAAATGCTTCTCATAAAAACCATTTGCCGTTCGGAATCGACTTAAAACAGTAGATCCCTCTCCATTTGTGGAACAACACCACAAATAGGAGGAGAAGTTCGGACAAACACCCAAAAAGGGTGTAAGCGCCAAATATATAAATATTTAAAAGTTAATCGGAAACAAAATTGGATGATTAAGCTGTCGCCCTGTAAAAAATTTTTGTTTGTTTGTTCAATGTTGGTTGGTAAAGCTAAAAAAACTTGTTTTTCTCTTAATCACAGAGCTTTGACAACATAAATGCATGCTGCATTTTTGTTGTTTTTATTTTTATATTTTTTAATACGGAATATGCTTGCGTAACTGAGAGAAACAAAACAGAACAAAATGGTTGATGCCAAAAATTGTAATTGGTCTATCGGACAAACGGCACACGACTGCTTAACGAAATGGCGAGAGAAATGTTAAATCGGTTCATCGGACGAACGGTACTATTTACTTGAACAACGCGAAACAAACTGTCTAGAAAAAGTGTTCGTTGAGCGATACAACTTACATCAACACAGCGTAAAAAATAGCCAGAGAAAAATTCTAATTCTTCATCAACACAACCAATGAAAATGGATACGAAAAAGTTCGCATAGGTGTTTACCATTTTTAAATTTTTTTTAAATGTGATTTACCAGTCAAATACTGCAATACTTTCTGTTGGTAACACAGAAACCGATGCTAATACACGATTTCAATGCACTCTAAATGATATTCTTGCATGCACAAAAACATGTCGAATTAAGCTTAACAAATCGAAATCAGTCCAAATAAATTTCGATTATAATAAAATTAAATATCTTCCATTGCATCTAAATGGCGTCGAAATACCCACGTCGGAATACTTAGGTATGACTCTAGATGCTAAGCCTAAGTGGAACGAACACATTAAGGAAAAAGGAGAAGAACTTGAAATCAAACATAAAAAACTCTATTGGCGCATGGGCAAAAGGTCCAAGTTATAAATATTCAACAAAGTCCTGCCGTACAAGCAAATTCTGAAACCTGTATGGACCTATAAGGTCCAGCAATGTAATGCAGATTCAAAGATTTCAGAATAAAGTGTTGAGGTGCGCCGTAAATGCTCCATAGTATATCCGCAATAACGACCTTGAACGAGATCTTGGCATTGAATCAGTCGCGACCACAATACAAATGTACCATGTATGCTAAGTCACACATGGATAGACTTCAACAGCATAACAACAGTGAAGCTTCGGTACAGTCTGACCTCCACAATTGGAAGACAAAACTTCAACAAAAGAAGCCCCATAATCTCCAGGAGTAAAAACATCTCCCATTAAATTTTTTGCTCAACAAAAAACGACAAAGCATATTGCTCGATAGTTGAAACATGTATGACAAGTTGCAATGTTAATAATAATAAAAATAAAAAAAACATAAAAAAATAGGCGTTAACTCACACATGACACTCATAGTAAATATAGTATGTAGTAGAATATCATTTAATACGCGATGATAGACAAACGTCACTCGCTCATTTGATACTTGATTGATTGAAATTATTTTTATGGCATTTTACTTTGTTAAAGTTTTTACATTTTTTGTAATTCTAACATTTCATTTGTGTGATTTTACAAATGCATCGTACGATCTGTGACGTCATTGGTAATTCAATATAGTACAAATACTTGCATTCATATATGAGGAAAAATTCACCGCGCTACTGTGCATTTTTCGATTTTTTTCGCAACAAAACGAACCAGTAAGTGCAAAATATCTAAATTGCAATTAAATTTGATTAATAATTTTAAATACATACAAACAATGCACTTGCAAGTATTGTGCATGCATATCTCGTTTAGAATAAGTGGGAATGTACTTATGGCGCTCTGCTCACTTGAAATTTGCAAAATACGATTAAATTCTATATAACACCCATAGCCATAATAAATATGTTAATCAAACTAATTAAAAAATGTGATTGAAATCGTGCAATTTCGGTTTATTATTGTACGAGGGTCACTATTTATATTGTGAGCGTAGCAATAAAAGAGAAAATAAAAAACACATAAAATATGTATGGATCTATTAGCTATCAGCTCCCATTATCATATAGACGCTTCTTAAAGCATTCGATTAAATATTCTCAATATTTTGCTGCACTAATCGACACGAGCATCTATTTGAACTTTTATCAAATGATATGGCCTCCAACAAGCAACAATTTTTTCACTATTAAATTACCACAAAATATTTCATGCATGAAACTAATGACTAGAGCAGCTTCACGAACACAGTCATTTAACAACGCTCTGGGATTATCAACAACTCGTGACTTTCACGAATTTCGTTCTTACGCCAAGGACGTTCACCTCTAAACTCGTTTTACTAGCGCTTCACAAGGGCACAGCATGGCGATTCATCGTCGAAACTGGGGGTAAGTTTATCAATATTAAATATAATAAAACCTAAAACTACAAATTGATTTAATTTTTGAATTTTTTCCCATGCTGATACACTACTTTCAACCAGGAACTTCACATCTGTAAGCAACATAAAACGAGCACAATGCGCAAATATTCTGAACGAACTTATAGCCCAAACTGATAAACTTTCTAATAGAACCTAACTGACCTAACCTAAGTTTTGTACCTAACTCAAGAGTTGGGTGCCAAGACACACAATTTAAATGGAGTTTACATTAAAGTATATTATAACGAAATAAATTTAAGACAGCAAGTCCGTCTCATAACTAAAGTACTTAAAAAAATATTTACACGATCAATAAAAAACTGAAAAAAAACACTCTAAAATGAGTGACAAAATGCTAAGCTAACCTCATATTGATAAGTTTTGACAATATTACAATATTATTATTATTTTTTTTTTTAATAACTTTTAATACTTTTTTTTTATAAAAATATAGTTCATTCTCTGACAAAACTCCATATTTATCTAAGTTTAAGACTTTGTAGAAAATTCTTAAAAATTCGTTTTCATCAAAATTGAAAACATTTTAATCAGAATTAAAAGAAAAACAGATATGCAGTTTTATAACTCGTTCAATTTTAGTAAAACAAGGTGCAAATTTGAAGTGGCCAAAATACTCGTTGATTTTTGATAATTTTTCTCCTTGACGATGTTGCGTATTTTCTTCATATAACGAATAATTCTTTTATTTTTTTTTTTATATGAAGAAAATGAAACTCCGCATCCATATTTGTTTTTAAATTCTAACTAAAAAGTTGAAAATTTTAAAGAATATTTTTTGAATTCTTATTAATATTAAAAAAGTTTCAAATTTATATAAATTTTACATTAAATAAATATTTTTTTTAATTGGCCGTTTTGGGTGTTTGGCGACGCTCTTCCTCCTATTTGTGGGGTGCGTCTTGATGTTGTTCCACAAATGGATGGACCTACAGTTTTAAACCGACTCCGAACGGCAAATAGTTTTTTATGAGAAGCTTTTTCATGGCAGAAATACACTCGGAGTTTTGCCTTTACCCATTAAATACCTAAATATTATTTTTATAAACTTATAGAATAAACTTAATTTAAAAAATAAAAATGTTCAAAATAAAGTTCAAAATAAATAACTAAATACTCAAAACTTGTCGAAATGTGGTGCCTTTAAAAGTTTTCCTCTATCTTTATATTGGTCTTATTTAATTTTTTTTGCAATCCCCTCTAAGGCCCACACACTTGGCTCAACGTTCCTGCCATTATTTTTAACCCCTGAAAAATCACCGCTTGCTTCTGTATCGGTGATAAGAGATGAGTCAGTTGATTTGAATTTCCTTCCCTCCAGCCGTATGGTGTTGTCTCTTTTAATTTAATTTCTTATCGGACCGGTCCAATAATTCACTGTAGTACAATGCCGGAATCGTCCTTAAGGATTACTATTGCAAAAGAGTTCAAAAAACAAGAACACGTAGTTTCCCGGTAACGTTTTTCCACAAAAAAGTCAATATCAAATTATTGTTCGCTATTGCTCCTTCTGCATTTTGCCGAGAAACACGAAACCATGGTTTTTATTTTTTTTTAGAACAGACATCAAAACAAAATAAAAACTGGTCAGTCTATTAGTCAGTCTGCAACCATGTACATACATAGGTATGTTCTCGTTTGGCAGATGGAAATACGTGACGGTAATGTCGACTTCCCTCAGCAAACCCAGCAGTCCTTAAGCGCTTGTACTTATTGAGGGCCCCTCGTTTGTATGTATGAGTATATGTATGTATAATTATACCGAAATGTGCGCCGTTAATTAAATAATTTACATGTAGCTTGTTTACAGATGTAGATAAATTAAATACTTGAGGTACACGATTTTTTTTTATTAGAACGATTACTCTTGTAATTAATTCGTCTTAACACATATTTATTTTGCATAATAAAGCGGACGTGAAAAAAATTTAAATTATAGAAACAAATTTTCCTAAAATTGATCGAATTCATTTCTGCTACACAAAAAATTTCTCTTAATACGAGTATACAGATTAGAGTGATACTACAGCCCCTAGCCAGTGAACTATGAACGATGACTATTTGTGGTTCTTTTTGTGTTTAAACATCAATTTTTTTGGCTAAATACATTCTTGAAACCATAAAACGGGAAAAAACTTATTGATTGCTATTTCTAAGTGAAAGAGTAAGCAAAAAAGCATTTACTACCTGAGAAGAGGCGATACTAAAAAGCCGAGTCAACTAAATAGAAATTAAAAAAATAGTATTTAATTTAGTACAAAATTAAAAATTCTTCCGCGAACTTTTTGTTAAACATATTTAGAGTTTGAAGTATAATATTGTCAGATATATGCAAAAATTTCAACGATTAGGAAGTGCAGATGATTTTTGACTGGATTTTCACAGAACAGCAGCGACACAGGATTCGATATTCTACAAAAGACTTCAACTGTCATACAAGGCAACAAGACTTAGCTAAAATAGAAACGACAAAACGACAGGAGCTTTGTTCTGATAACTTCGAGTTTATTTATTCAAAATAGTCGCCTCTGGCTTCGATACACTGTTTTGCGACGAATGCGATGCAACAAACGCTTCAAATCGCCAAAATAGAAAATAGCATTGACGGTTTGGTCCGTTGGCACCAACTCCTTGTGGACAATTCCCTTGGAATCGTAAAGGGTGTTTTTTTTAGAGGTTCGGTTTTCAAGATGAAATAAAACGTATATAATTTAATGTTATGGCCAAGAATTTAGCTTTATTATAAAGATAAGGGTTTGCCATTATGTTTTAAAAATGATTTCGGGCAAGTGGCCGCCGCGGCTGGCTCGAATAAATTCCAGCCGAGAGGCCCAATTTTCGACCACTTTTTGCAGCAATTGGGGCTGTATGTCAGCAATAACGCGCCGAATATTCTCTTCCAAGACGTCAATCGTCTCGGGCTTATCTGCGTAGACAAGCGACTTCACATAGCCCCACAAGAAATAGTCCAGCGGTGTTATATCGCACGATCTTGGAGGCCACGCCACAGGTCCACGGCGCGAGATAATGCGCTCGCCAAAAGTTTCGATTGTTGCGTTGGCTGTATGGCATGTAGCGCCGTCTTGTTGGAACCAAAAGTCGTCCACATCAACATCGTCCAATTCAGGCACGAAAAAGTCATTAATCATGGCTCTATAGCGCTCTCCATTGACTGTAACATTATGGCCGGTTTCATTTTTAAAGAAATATGGACCAATGATTCCCTCTGCCCATAGAGCACACCAAACAGCGACTTTTTGAGGATGTAACGGCGTCTCAGCAATGGCTTGTGGATTATGTTCACTCCAAATGCGACAATTTTGCTTATTGACATACCCATTCAACCAAAAGTGAGCTTCATCGCTGAACAAAATTTTCTTCGATGCGTCGCGCGAACCGAACCTTCGTTTGTATTTTCGTAATAAATTTGCACGATTTGCAAACGTTGTTCAGGTGTAAGTCTATTCATTATGAAATGGCAAACCAAACTGAGCATAAATCAAGTGACAGCTGTCAAAAAGACCATCTACGAAAAAAGTAGTGCCAACTTGAAAACCTAACCTCTAAAAAACACCCTTTAGAAACAAATGAGCATAAACTTTATTTTTGACTTCTCCAAATGCGATTTTTTGGGTGGTGGCTCGTCTAGGACCTTCCATTCCACGTTTCACCACCAGTTACAATGTTGTGATGGAAGTTCTCATTGAATTTGAGCAATTTTTGGTCCTCAGTTAACTTGTGCGGAATGAAACGTTCGGTTTTCGGATTTCGGTTTATTTTTTATAAATCTACGAACAATTTCGATGGAGTTTTCGGTGATTACTGAAACGGTAAAACAACTCATGAACTCTGGCACGAGGTAGACAATCATAGCCATCAACTTTTTCATCAATTCAAATGTTTCAGTAAATGATTTACCGATTTTAAAACAAAATTTGATATTAGCTGTTTGTTCGAAACTCATTTTTGTGCAGATGACACAAACATACTGATACTTTGGACGCAATAACTTTGCCTCCACTGAACCGAATGTCACCAAGATTCCAACGCACTAACTCATTGAAAGGATGGCGTCATCAAAAACATTTTTATGACGCCAGTCTTGTTTATTTTGGACCAGTAAGGTGCCAAATACCTAATCAAAGTTTCCATTGGCCTGGCAACTATCCGAATCCGAATTACTATTATAATTTCTGTAGAATAAGTATGGCCATTGCAAGCCATGTAATTTATAAAGTGACAAACTTTTCAAAGATTTTTATTAAACTGCATTTTGATTTTCCTTCCGAGAAACCGCGCAGTTGCACTTATTTTCAATAACCGCCGCGTGTTGTCCGACCAGTGGTATAATTCAATTTTTCATTCCGCGCTCACATGCGCTTTTAAAAAATTGAAAATAATCGTTTATAATAAAAAAATATATAAAAAGTATAAAATTTTGCCTCAAGAAATGGAGTAGACGATTTCTTCTTTATATTTTCTATTATTATTAAATTAAATAATTAGGAAAAACAAACGAAAAGAAGACAAAATATAGAAGACGCAGATAAACGGCAGGATTGTAAATATTACTCAGCTGATATGATGGCTTTTTTCGTCTATTCCAATGGGGTTTTGAAAATTATTTTCTAACCAATTCGCAATGATCGAATTACCCGAAAGTCGGTCAACCACTTAAACGCTAACCAACCATTTATCATAAAAGAAAAACAAGCTATTCAAATATTTATTATACATATTGGGAAGTGTGAAATTTATTGTTTTATTGATATTTCGCTAATGAAAAAACTAATTGAATACAGCTGTGGGCACAAAAACTTAGGTGTTACAAAAGTTACATACATACATACATATGTATGTATGCATGTATGTGGTAGACGATAGGTATGATAATCACCGAGAAAAACAAACTTTTTAAATAGGAATTGACACACAAACACATGCATGTTTTCCTACCTCTGAACCCGTAGCAGTTTTCATTTCCGTTATGCAAAATATTCTAGTTCGCAATTCGCTAAAAAAACAACACATATTTACAGCGGCGAGTTAGTGGCTCACATGAATCAGGTGTCACTTTTGTGAAAGTTGCTAAATATTTATGAATAAACACACAAGGTTGCGTTCCTTATCATTTTTACAAATTATCAGATGCAACGTATAATTGTGGAGAAAGTGGATTAAAGCTGCTGTATAATTTATGACTGAAAGTAACTAATAGACAGACCGTTAAGCGCAGAACGTATTGGAATGTTCTTAAGGGGCACAACCAGTGTATAACAGTCTTAAAAAATTGATTTTTTGCATTTTGCGAGTTTCTGCTTTTTTTTTACTAATTTTTTACTAACTGCAAAAAAAAATATTTTGAGTGAAGAAATCTTTATTTTGACTTTTGGTAAAAGCCTGTCTGTTTGTATACTGCAGCTGTTTAGTTCACAAGTGTCAAATATGATTGGCGTCCGACGCCATTTGCAAAAATTATAAATCTTTCGATGGGGTGATTAATTTTGCGCCACCTTCTATTTACATCTCCATACATTGGACACAGTTTTTTGATTGCATGGAAAAATTCATATTTTTAAGCGCAATTTGAAATTTTTCTTCAGAACTACAGATTGGATTGTTAGATTTTAATTTTTACAGTGGTTGGTTTATGTACAGAAAACTTTTCTTTATTATATGTTTCAACGGCATCATTGCAGCATCGTACAAAGCTTCGAAAAAATGATTAAGAATTGTTAATAAAAATAAAAAAAGTCATTCCAGCAGTGGTAGAAGTTTTGACTCGAGAGGTGCCGCCTAGCTTGCTGAAAATTGATCATTTTATCCTTACTGCGCATAGATCACTTAGGTATACCTAAATTTCTTCTCTTTCCTAGAAATTTCAAAACATTCAATGCTTACTTTCCTTTTAATAAACGTCTAAAAAGCAATTATTTCTTGGGCAACCATACCACTTGTGCCTCTAAGGCTATGTGTGCGCCAAAAGCATTGTGTTTGTTACCTAACCTTTTGACGAATACAGTTAACACCTCCAAAGAGACTACGCTTAGAATATACAGAGTATTGAATGAGTGGTTTCGAGAAACCTGAAGGCGATCTCTAGGCAATCGCAAAAGTAGTGCTATATGCGCTCTACTTTCTTTTCAGAAATCAAGCCTGGCGGCCATATGGTTAATGTTGCAGTAGGCAATGGTCAGGGCTCCTTTGAGAAAAAACCTCAGTAACTTATCTGTTCTTCGTTCAACGATAGTTGTCAAGAGAACGAAGCATTCTACAGATATCAAGACTAACCCGCCTGCTGTTAATAGCTATTCTAGTTATAGAATCGTGCTTGAAACCTTTTGCTCGCTTATTAGTCGTCTTCCTTGCTTCTCGGAATACTACCAAATATATCCCCGATAATCAGTGTATATGGGAACTGTATAAACATTCTATTTGAATTTCTCGTAACTGACCTTAGAGTTTGGATCGCAGCTTTAATGTCTACAACTCAATCACTTCTTTAGTGAAGGAGTTCAATTGTGCACACTAACTTTGCTGGGTAGTCAAGTGCGTAAATCTATGAATAGACAACAAATGGGCACAGAAGTCTTCACAAGAATTAGTGGTGCCTCAGTTGGGACTTCAAAAACATAAGAAAACAAAAAAAAATATAAAAAATAACGAATATAAAAAAAGAATATTAAAAAATATATATAAAAGAAAGAAAAAAAAGAAAAAAAATTAAAAATGCATACATATATGTATAATATAATAAAAAAAAAAATATTTAAAAAAAACTATTGGAAAAAAATATTGAAAAAAAATATTGAAAAAAATATTTAAAAATATATATATTAAAAAAAACAAAAAATATTAACACTAAAACTAAAAAAAAAACATTAAATGAAAAATATTAAAAAAAAGTTTGAAAAATAACAATTAAATTTAAAAAAGAATAAATGTACATTTTACAATTTATATTTCGGCAGAATAACTTAATTTTCATTTTCAAGAATAATATCATAACTGCACGATCAAATTGGTATAATTAATTCAAGTCCTCAAAATGCCTCAAAATAATCATAGGGGATAATAGGATATAGATAACAGAGGTTACGTCACATATAATTAATTAAACTGATTAACTGCATTAACCTCGCTCTGCCTTTTTACCATACTATAAGTACAATATATTCCCCCAAGGGTGATAGATTTACCAGGCTTGCTCTTTAACTATGGTGAAAAAGAAAATTGTGAGTGGAACTTTGACCGCCACGTCATTTGGGGATTCGGCAGCCGAATTCTGCAAGATCATTTCACATATATTCACATACTCGTCCAAGTTCAGACAGCAACAAAGTGCCAATAATTGATTTTTTCGTATATCACCAACACAATCTCAGTTATTTTGTGAACACATCCCAGTTGACGGCAGCCCATCAGCTGATTGTGTCAAATTCGCTCAGAGTCGAATAACGGTCTGTTAAAGAGCACACCTCTAAAAATCTGTTCATCATGATATTCCCCTCAATAAATTTCTTCTTGTGGGCAATCATATCAACTATTTTTAGGTCATTGTAAAGCTCTTGCTGTTCATATAATTCAGTGAGTTAAAATCCAACGTTTGCAAATTTGCATGGATTTTCCAATTGGATTCGTAAAACAAACAGAAGCGCGATTTAATAAATTTCATACCCAATCAGTGAAGGCAGGTTTATGGCAGGTTATAACTCACTGTTATCGAAGCGCGTGTAGCGTGACTACTGTCATCAGCCTAAGCGAATCGACAAACCGTCTTGTACCTAATGGATGAACAGCTTTTAAATGCTTGTAAATGCATTTCAATCTCATGAGCAATCAAATTTTTTTTTTACAATATAATTTTATTTTCGTGTTTTTGAATTGCCTGACTCGAGCTATTAATAGCCGAAAATTGATGAAATGCATTAATTGTAAGAACATATGTATGCACTTGTAGTGAAGTCACTGTTATTTCTTATACGAGTAATGCACGGCAGCTGTTGTATGAGGTGGCGTAAATGGGATATGAGTAGTGCAATTTGTTGTAGAGCCATTCGGAAATGGTTGTTGATATACAAAGCGACCAACTAATTGAATCATTTGTATGTTATTCTGATTGTAGTTTTTATTGCGTTGCAATTGAAAATTGGTTATTAGTACTTGACTTTGAATACGACTGGGCGGATTTGCGTCAAAGGAAAACGCAAAATATGAGAATTGCGTTTATGTACGATAACCTGAAAATGTATGCACTTAACAAATCCAAATTTTTAAATATTTAATATCGTGCAAAAGAATTTTAAAATGAATTTTTTCAACCCAATTATCTCAAAGCGCAAATACAAGGTGGCACAAAATTAATCACTCTATCGTTAGATTTATAAATTTTGCATAAAAAAAGACAAAATAAAGATTTCAAATCAAAATCATTTTTTTTATTTAGTAAAAAAGTTATTCAAAAAGAAAACAATTTAATGACTTTTGAAAATGTGGTCTCTAAAAGTTTGAAATCTGAAAAACAAAGTTTGACAGTTTGTAAGTTTACACAAAATTTGGCAAGATAAAATCAGCTGCCCTACTGATACTGCCTATTCAAAGAATAAAAAATAAACGAAAAATGCGCAAAAATGGCAAACTATGTATATATTTTGAATGGAAAAAAACTGTATGTCGATAGAATTTGACGTATTTCGCTTTTGATTCATAACCTACGATGGCATAGACCACAATGGGCGTCCATTGAGAGCCATGCAGATGGCGCATGCAAAGCAATTAACGTCAGCAGCGGTAAAAATACAGGGTGTTTCAAATACAAGATATTTTTATGAACGAAACAAAATTAGAGAAATGTTTTAAAATGGTATGGCTATATTTGGAAGTATAAACAATTGAACTATTTATGGACGACGATTTCATTCATGTGGCCGCCTCAGGTTTCTTCGTAGTTAGCGCATCCCCCCTAAGCCATTTTTTTAAGATCTTGTTGATCGTTTCTGGTTCTACCCAAAGAATGATTTGACTAATATTCGTCTAAGGGCTTGCATTGTCCACAGAGTATTGGAAAAGAAATCTAATGGCGTCAAATTGCTTCTCCCAGGCGTCTATTTATTATGACCAAAACGGTTGGAACACACAATGACTGCGCTTTGCGCGCAAAAGGTCGAATATGGTGCACCATCCCGCGAAGACCAAAGATCATCCATGTGCATATCTTCAATTCAAGTCGGTAATTATGGTATTTCCAACAGTATTTTCACACAAAACAAAAAAGAACAACAGTAACAGTAAGGTGGTCGGCATAAAAATGAGTCCATATAAAAAGTATTGCAGTTCCAATAAACGAAATATTTAAAAAAATGATTATCTAATATATTTATTTTAAAAATTATTATTTTTAATTGATTTTTCAAAATAATAAACCATTTAAAGCTGTGACATCGGTGATCTTGAACCAGAATTTTCCCACAAAGTTGTTCAAGAGTAAAGCAACTAATTTTGTTTCTCGTACGCGAGGTGACGGATTAAAAAGTTAATATGTATTTTAAGCGGAATAAAAATTTAGTGTCAAAATAACACATGATTTTAAAATTGATTGTGATTGTACCACCCTATAAAATTGCACACAAGGGGGACCAATGACTTCTAATGTTTCAAATTTTTATTTAAGCGATAAGTAGAAAATACTAAATTTGAGAGTCGATTCCTTTAATGAGGCCAATCTCAGCTTTCACGTCAAGTGAATTTTTAAATTCAAAAAATGTGGAAAAAATAGTCGAACTGGAATCTGTAGCCGCTTTTAACCAGATTAAGCAATCGACAGCGTTTTTTTCCATTATCAAGAAAAAAAGAGCCGAAAGTATAGTAAATGCGAAAATATAAATGAAATAAAAAGAAATATGGAATTCAATAAAAAAAGTAATCAATCTGGATTAGACTGGTTAGCAAAATAAATAGATTATAAGTACTACATCAGATTTCAATTGAGGTTAGGAGCTTCACCTATTCTAAAACGCACACAAAGATAAGCAGTATTTTTGATGAGTTCATTTGGAAATATATCAGATTATATAGCTTGCGAATTCTCAGTGTAAATGATCTTTATTCACAGAACTAAATTCATTCATTTATTTTCTAGAACTAAATCCTCTAGTTATACGTTTAAGTACAATTCCGAAATGCTCAATACACTCCGTGTTTTTAAACAATATGCAATAAAAATTTATTTCAATGATAAAATACATAATATCGCCAGCAAAAAAAAGATGGCAAAAAGCAAAGGGAGTTTTGAGCCATTTCACTCATGCATTTTATTCAAAATTCAATGGGATACAAAACTGTCTACTCGAAAATTTTCCAAAAATTGTAAGGTTCTGATTGTAAGGTTTGTAATTTTGACGAATTTCATTTATGTATATGGATATGTTGTGGTATAAAAAAAAAATTAATTAAAAGAAAATATTAAAAAAGAAGAAGAAGAAAAAAATAAATAAATAAGAAAAATAAAAATAAATAAAGAAAAATAAAAATAAATAAAGAAAAATAAAAATAAATAAATAAAAATAAAAATACATAAATAAAAATAAAATTAATTAAAGGAAAATATTAAAAAAGTAGAAAAAAGTAAAAAAAAAACAATAAATAAAAAAAAAAATTAATAAAAATTAAAAAAAAAATTTATTAAAAGTACTGAGTACTGCGAAATAAAATTAAATAAAAAGTATTAAAAAAATCAATTTAAAAGATTTAAAAAAATTATGTTAATAAATTAAATAAAACGATAATCAAAACTTTGCAAAATACTGCGCTGCACTGCTATTATTGTGAACAGCAATTCCCTGTTGTATGTCCTTGCCTTATTTACATAGTTAATTTTTTTGTCTTTTATTTATATGAGTCATACACTGTTATGCACATGGTGAATAAAATTCAGAAGGTGTGGCCAATATCAGACCGTTAACCGGCTCTCAGCGAATTTGAAAGAATCAGCTGATTGGCTGATGTCACTGGGGTCATGACAGTGGTATGTTTACAAAAAAAAACTGAGATTGTGTTGTATCGTTGCCGTAAGAACGAGTGGTTGAACGAGTGTGTGAATACGTGTGAAATAATATACGAATCCCCATGACGGGGCAGCCGAAGTTACTCAATTTCACCATTGCTGAAGGCCGAACCTTCTAATCCATCCTACTTGTTTTATAAATATCTCTCGTCATCTCCTATAAAAAAACCCCCTCAGCAAATGCGTTTCCAAATTGTGGTCAGTTCTTTTTAGAAGAAGCGGTTTGGTATAGTTTTTTTTAATTTAATTTCTTTTTCTTTCTTTTATTTTTATTTTTGGAATTTTTTAATACTCTCAGTTCACCTAGAGTCGCGTTTGAAGACATATTTGAAATGGAGTTGCTTGTGGCAAACTTGAAGCACTCCTTCTTCTCCTTTTTCGATAATAATTTGTACGTATTATTTACTTGCTTTCAGTGCAAGGCGCTATTTACTACTTCTCGTAATAATACAATATTATAATAATTCTATCCTATACCAGAACTATACAATATTCGCATTTTTTATTCAAAAATGTCCATAGGTTGCGTCTTATTGTCAGAATTTGCTCTCTGTTCAGGCATTTCATTATGGCCTTAAGTTTTTAAATTCCGTTTATTTTAATTTTTTTTTATTAGAAGAATTGATTATTTCCTTAAATTTGCGTAAATATTCATGTGAAAAGATTTCAAGTTATACATAGTATAAAAGTAAATTGTACAATAAAACGTTTGTGAGGCAGCAGAGAGCACTTTCCCTCTCATATGAAAAAAATTTCCCTCTCAATAAATGAAATCTTTAATAAATTTTGCTGTCATCAGCTTCATGTGAGAATAAAATTGTTATGTTAATATTGGAAAGATACAATTATGGGGGAACAGATTTGTGAAGGGTAGCAGCTTCCCTCTCATATGAAAAAAACTTCCTACCCAGTCGAATTAGAATATAAAAATATTAGTTATATGAAATAAATATTTTGCAAAAATTGGATCCGCTTAACCGTACTTGAGTGATGTGTTTTAGAAAACTTGAACTTAAACCGATCAAAAAAGCATACTATTGGACACAATCAATTAGATTTTCAGGCTCTATTTCAAATATATTTTTCGAATGTTTTTCTGGCAGGAAAAGATTATTAAGAAAAAACACTTCTGCGCTTCGGGAGCGACATAAAATTGTAGAACTCTTCATTTCTCGAACAGTAACAAGAAAGAATGTAGAAATTGTAGTGGTACTGGACCTTCAGTGAAAAATATTATGAGCAATATCATCTAGAATAAAATTTTGAATAAAAATTAAAAGAGATAGGTGATCATAAATACCTCGTTTTCTTATGGCCAATTTCAAGTGGCGTGCTTAAGAGCCGAAAACCTTTTGATTTCCTGCTTTGTGCATAGAATGGGCGATATGTGGGATAAACGCACTTCTCTGGTCACTTAAATAGTGAACTTAACAATTTTTCTTCTTAAATAGCATAGCTTTGTGTTGCCTGATATCGGCTAATACCTCATAAATGCGTATAAAACATTTTAAAGTCTGTCTCATTTTGCATTACTAATTATTTATGTAAACAATCAATGCATTCCTGAGTACTGCGAAATAAATCAATGAACAGCACGTTTCGCTGTCAGTGAGTGCAGGGGATGCAAATAAATGAAAAAGTTAATACGCAAATAGCAGAGAGTCTGAAAAGGTGTGAATGTTTGCCCGGCGAGTGCACTATTAAAGTGAAACAAATATTGCAAAGGGTAGAAAAAACGTGGTAAATAACGTGTTGAACTCAAGAAAGCGGAAAATTGTTATTGGAAAATTGTTCTACGGCACCTTTTTGCTTGTCAATAATGTTTGTACATTTGCATGTACTTCTTGCGTATTTAGCTTTCACTCATGTGGAATGTGTTGACAGACAGTCAATGCACTTGTTGCGTCATCATGCAAGAACGCAGAAAACAATAAAATGAAGTCAGACAAAAGTGAAGGCAAACTGCCGCAGAAGATATAGTTATTCAAGGCGTTGAAAGGCCTGCTGCGGCCATACTATTACGTAGTATGACCCTTACTACTCTAGAGTAAAACATGAGGGCTCAAGAGTCGTGTTGTCCCATGTTTCTTGGCATGCCGAATACTCAAAAGTACATCCCTTCATTTTACGGCTGCATGCCCGAGAAATTAGCATCGAAACCTTAAGCTTCCAACTAATAGGACGCTTTCCATTTCAATTCAACCGGGCTATTCGGGTCATGTTCTTCGATTTCGATGTAACTCAAATATGTTGCTCTCTGGTCAAAATAATGAGACACGTATTTTTTTGTTCGCCCGAAAAAAATTTTTTTCAAGAGTTATCGGCAATTTTGTTTTTCGGCTCAAACTCGATTTTTTTTTTAATTATATAAGAAACAAATTTTTTTAAATGCCCATAACTTAGTCAAAAATGAACCGATTTTAATAATTCTGGGTTCAAAATGATCGTAATTACTTACACGTAATTACTTACACAATTGGAAAAAAGTAGTTCAAAATTTTTTATTTAGCAAAAAAGAAAAAAAATTGAAATTTTTTCGAAACTCAATATTTCAAAAAGTGTATTTTTTTTTTTTTATAACTTTTTCCAAATCAAAATCCATTTTTAATAAAATGTTCACTAAATACAAAAAACTATTTTGAGTGATGGAAATCTTTATTTCAGCCTTTTCGGGCTCCAATGCTTGTCTGTTTTCATACTGCAGTTGTCTAGTTCACAAGTGTCAAACATGATTGATGTACGACGCCATTTGCAAATATTATAAATCTCCCGGTAGGGTGATTAATTTTGCGACACCTTGTCCATTATGCTCAGATGCATCAGGAAACGCATATAAATCTTATTTATATTAAGTCCATTACTTAATATTTAGCCACTTTTTTACACATTTACACATGAGTGGATACGAGATTGAATTATAGGCAAGCTTTCAAAAATAAATGCAATAACAATGCGAAATGTACACGAATGCTTGAACAAGAGATAATAATAAATTCATATAACAAGCAAATTTGACTACACGTGCTATACATTTTCACATCTGTTTGTATGTAAGAATGCACAAAGAACGTGAATGAAAGCGTAAATATGCTGATAATTACATTGAACCGAGTCAATGTGCTAGAAAAAGTTTGTGACACCCAAAAGTGGACGAGCACACATGCATAAGTATATACTTGTATGTAGATATGGTATATTTACATGAGCGTGCATATATTGTAGCGAAAATAAATATTCGGACACTAGAATAAGCAGTTGTGTCACTTATTATCACCACAAATTTTATACTGGCATCGCCAAATGCAATTTCGGTAGCAGATAAAAGTTTGAAATTAAGTCGGTACAACGAAATAATTTGCATTTTTGTCTGTCATTAAAAATCTTGATTGTTTGAACAATTTTTTGGTCGCCTGTATTCAAAAAATTTCTGAAAAGATGGCGCCATTAGTTATTGTTATTTTATATTTTTTATATTTTCGTTTTCTATTTTATATTTTTGTTTTCTATTTTATATTTTTTATATTTGTTTTTTTCTATTTTTTTCCATTTCATATTTTTTTTTTATATTTTTTCTATTTTTATATTTCAACATTTTTTTTGTTTTATTTTTAATATTTTTGTTTTCTTTTTCAGCTATGCTATATGGACTAATATGTGCCTCAAATTTAAATCAAATAAATTTTGTGTTTTTCTTCAGAAATTCTGTTTCACCAAACTTCTACAAAGATCGAATTCAACTCAGACAAGGTTTGGATCTCCTCTTTGCCATCTGCGCTTTCTAAATTTACCACAGCTTCTTTGATGGGTGGAGGTGGATACTACAATGTCGACAAGGTAGACAAGGTATATTGTCGAAATCTGGGAAGATAGCACCCCCAAATCTTTTGCCTAGCATCTCATCTAATGACAACATGAACACCCAGTCACCGGTTCTTTTCCTAAAAAGATTAAGTTTAGATTTCTAGAAAATCACTTTCATCCACTCAAACTTCGAAGTAGTATTTTTAGCAGAACGCTGAACGGTTAAATCAGATCCTGACGCCATATTCTATGGAATATCTTTTTATGTAGCAGTTCATCAAACTCTGTCAGTAGTGTTGTCACTAGTCGATGCTCGTTTCGACTGGTTGGGTCCAAAGAGAGAGAAAGTGTGTGCGAGAAGGTGAGTGGGTTTGAGAGCGCGTGTGAATAGGTGGTTAGTACCGTGCGGGGTACCTGCACATGACGGGCATATGTTGATAATGTCGATTTCAATATTGGATACAATATCCCGAACGCAATTGTGCCAAAATAACGCGGATCTCACGAGACAGTTGAATCTGAAATTCGTCTGCGAGCTGTGGTTGGACTCCGATGACAGCATTCGAGGGACGGGAGTTTAGGAAGATGGTAAGCGACTCCCGTCGTTGTTTGTCGTTTAATATCTGTCTATATGTGTATTCTTTGGCCCAGTAGATGTGTTTAGGTTAGGTTAGGTTAGGTTGATATGGTTGCCCAGGGAAAGGGCACACTTGGACGAAGAAGGATTCGTCCTTTGTGATGCCATTATGGAGGGGTGAGGCGGGAGAGAAAGACCAATGGGATACAGGGAGAGGGCGGCGAGAGGTGGTGCTGGGGTAGTTGGGAGCGTGCGGATTACTAACGATGACTATGTTTGCGTCAACCGCTTTATGCTGCTGATGAAATTCATCAGATTTTTAATGTCAGCGCCAGCTATATCTGCAGGCGTGACAAAGAAGTAAGAGCCAAGATGCCTAGATCTTAGTCCCGCCAGAGCAGGGCAGCTAAGGAGAAGGTGCTGAGATGATTCCACCTCATCCTCCATACATCCAGCGCAAAAAGGACTCGAGGTGATTCCAAGTCTCACAGCATGCATTCCTCGCGCATTGTGTCCTGTGAGAAAACCCACGAAATTAGAGAGCTGATATTTTGTCAGCCTCAGAAGCTTGCCCGAGCGCCTGCGGTCCACACGTGGCCAGAAGGATTTCGCGACCTTACACGTTTGTGTAATTGCCCAGCGCTCGCTGAGTTGGTGCGATGCCCATCTTTCCAGGAGCAGACCGCAGGTAGTCAGGGGGATCCCAATTCTTCCCCTTCGCGGGGAAATCACCTCGCATGTCCCTTGTCTGGCCAGCTCATCCGCCTCACAGTTTCCAGCAATGTCGCTGTGACCAGGAACCCAGATGAGGCTGATGTTAAAGAATTCGGACGCAGTCGAAAGCGAGGTCAAGCATTCCTTGACCAATTCCGAATGCACCGTCGTAGACCCGAGGGCCCTTATTGCCGCTTGGCTGTCGGAGTAAATATTTACTTTCTTGACCGTTAATACGCATTTGAGCAGCCAATCGGCTGCCTCCTTGATTGCGGCTACCTCTGCCTGGAACACACTGCAGTGGTCCGGTAGCCTGAATTTGAGTCTAATGGGGAGCTCCTCGCAGAAGACTCCTCCGCCAACCTTTCCTTCCAACTTCGATCCATCCGTGAACAAGTTCACCAGGCCCTGTCCCCAAGTGTAGCCCTCCCTCCACTCTTTCCTTGACGGAATATGAGTGGAGAAGGTTCCGGTTGGACTAAACGAGGGTATACACTGATCCGTTGACAGAGGGATGAACTCGAAGTTTCTGAGAATGCTTGAGTGCCCATAAGCGAGGTTAAGCTTATAGCTCCAGCCCCTCAGTCTGATTGCGGTACGCGAGGCGGCAATTCTGCCTGCGATGTCTACGGGTACCACATTTAACATTGCGTTGAGCGCCAGAGTAGGAGTCGTTCGAAGCGCCCCACTGATTCCAATGAGTGCCGACCTCTGGACTCTCTCCAGCTTCTTCACCAATGTCGTCTTCTCTAGTGAGTTCCACCAGACTATGACTCCATATAACAAGATGGGCTTTACAATAGTATTGTATAGCCAGAAAACAACTCTAGGCGAGAGGCCCCATCTTTTACCAACTGCGCCCTTGCATCCATACAAGGCGATTGTTGCTTTCCTCACTCTTTCCTCAATATTGGGCTCCCATGTAAGCTTGCTGTCAAGGATAATACCTAGGTACTTAACCTTGTCAGAAAGCATCAGCGGAGCGCCCCCTAGTGAGGGAAGTTGAGCTCTGGGTATTAGTAGATGTGTTTGTTTTCTTATGTCTTCAACACGTTACGTAGAACCGACTGTCGTGAGAACATCCACTCATCGATCCTCCATCGTGCTGGATACTGTCCTCTTCATTCACCTGCGCCTCGCTCTTGTAATCTGCGAAAAATATAATATAACGGCGTACTTGTCAGATCCTACTTCTTCACTTGTTTCCGAAATTGTATGTTTTTTCTTCTATGGGAACAAATTTTTTTCTTTCATTATTTTAATCATTTACATTCAACCTTTTTGTACATATACGCAGCACCTTTATATTCTACGGAGGAACGAATGATTTGACCAAACCGATTCCTTCAGAATATATATATAATATATACGAGTGTGTATGTATAAATATTTATCTTCATTCTGTCGGGCACATCTACGTTTGATATATAACAAAAACTGTATGAAAAAAGTTTTAAAATTCAAATCACAAATAACAATGAAAGAAATAAAGTCTCATAGATTAAAGTAGAAACCACAATAAATGAAAATCAAAGTGTCTAATCAGTAAACACATGAAAGCGATTACAATTGACAAAACCCAAATCACTTGCCCACCCCACCGCTGCACTTTTTACATGGCGCATAGCAGTGCAATGACACTAACCTCAACAGCTGCGCCAGCAATAATCGGCCAACCAACCAGCAACGACGTATCAATCAAGCACCCATTTCGGCTGAATCGCAAATGGTAACGCGTTCGCGCTCATTCATTAGACGCAAGCAAACAAACAAGTTTACCATTTACTCGTAATAAAAACATTGAATACTAAATATAATGAAAAAAGGTCGTCAACAACCAATGCGCATGGAATTACTCATTTCTTCAAGTAAAATTTCTAAATATTATATTAATGAGATATATGGCATAGTCTAAATGTTAGTGTCTTTTAGCTTTTCCCATAAATGTTGGTGTTCTTATTTTGATTTGTTTTTGTCGCCATGAAATTCTTGTGCAACTGCCAATACCATTAAAAACACACACATAAAAATAAATACAGTCGTTGGGGCCATATGCTTAGACGAAAACAAAATTTTTGTGTAAGCGAATTTCTCAATGTTGCTTTTAAATTAATACTAAAAAAATGTAATATATTAAAATAGACACTTATATTTCGTGTCTGCAAACTTACAACAAACGGGAATGCAAATGAACAAATATGTTGTCAAATTTGTGTATTTAATGTTTATATTTTTATATTTTGTGCCTGTTGGTGGTAAATTATAATATATTAGATTGACAGGCCAAGAAGTGAGTTCATGCAGACTGAATATGTACGCTGCTATTATAAAAACGTTCAAATGTCGAGCCTAGATGTTGTTTTAAAATAAAAAGTAAAATTTCTGATTCTTAGAGGTTTTTATTCTAAAAATTATATGTGAAAAATTACATAATTTAAAAGTTCACCATTAGCAGGTCTACAGATAAAATCTATCAAACAGTCGATTCATGAATGTCTAATTGTTGCGAACGTAGAGATGTCGATGTTGAAGGTTGTTCAGCAACACTTTGCGCTACAACAACAGTATTCTCAACAGAACGTTCAGTTTTTGGTCTGCCAGTCCTTTTTCTATCCTCGAAAGTTCTTGAATTGTCGACTCATTCGGACGATTATTTTCACCAAACAAATCACGAATTTTGAGACTATTTTCATAATATGTTTCAGTAATTCTAACGCGTCTTTCTTTCTATATCAACTTGGCAAATCTCAAAAATGACACAAAAACGGTACTGTTTGAATGACCCTTTATACATATGTATATGGACAAATGCATAAGCCTAGAGCAATGCCCTTCCGATGAACCGGAGTAGATGACAACTGGAAGAGTTGCTCGAACTAATGCGATGGCTTCCTTTCGCAGACTGATTATATTCGCAGACTACAATCATTTTCCTTTTGTTATGGGTACTGCAATTCGCGGGGTGGCAGACAACAATTTCAAGCCCGGAGTGCTGAGACCGCTGCGACAGTCGGTTTTAAGTTACCGGTACGACCTGGATTCATATCCGGTCAAGGGCTATCACTCCAACTGCATTCCCTATAAATGTATGGGGTATGTTTATGCTGCTGCTGCTACAACAACAAGAACAACAACTGGGAGGTATGTAAGCTCTCAAAAAGTTTGTGAATCTGAATAAATTTAAAAAATTGTGAAAAACTGTGGCACATTTGAAACAAATCTGTATGTATGGTAATGTGGAAATTTCTGGGTTACTTGTTTGAAGTTTACAGACTCCTAAATTAGAATGTCAGTGACGAAAATACATCGATGTATTTCTCTGATTCAATGCATCGATATTTTTCGATACAATAAAGGCTATACCTCGATGCATCGATTTGCATAGGATTTTTCAGATATTATCTCACAACAAAATATATTCTTAGCAAATTTGTGCAAATTGCAGTGCAACGAACTAATTCTAATGTTTTTAACAAGCTAATGAAACAAGTTAAAAACTTTTTCATAAAACCATAGAAATCTTATAAATTTTAATTCTTATATATATATATATATATTGTATATATATATATATATATATATAATTGGCGCGTACACCCTTTTTGGGTGTTTGGCCGAGCTCCTCCTCCTATTTGTGGTGTGCTTCGTGATGTTGTTCCACAAATGGACCTACAGTTTTAAGCCGACTCCGAGGTTTGCCATTGCCTGCCGAAATTTTAATTCTTACCTTACCTAAAATCCCTCCCTTAATGTTGTAGGTTTTCCAGAAAAATTTTCTATTGCAGGTCTGTTTTCCATTTCAATCGATGTTACGTGTTCTCGATATAACTAAGCACTTAATTTTATTTTATATGAAAAAACTGCGAAGGATTATCCTAAAAAAGCTTTAAAAAATCATAGCTATTGAGTCTTTTCTTTAAACTTAATCTGTTTGGATGAGATGGATTACAAAGTTGCAATCAATAGTTTCTCTAAAAAATCTCCAAACTATATGTGGTTCATGGCTCGATTTGAATCACATTTGGAATATATAAAGGGTATTTCACGCGCCTAGATGTTATTTGAAAATAAAATATGTAAAAAATCTTTCAGGCTTCACTATTTTTATAAAAAAAAAGGCTCTTAGCATTTATATGATAAAAATTACATCATTTACATGCCCACCATGAGTACATCTACAGGTAAAATCCGTCAAACAGTCGATTCAATAAAGCCTAATTGTTGAGATGTCGATTTTCTATCCTCTACAGAAACAGTTTCTTGAGTTTTTTCACCAATCTTTGAATTGTCGCCTCATTCGGACGATTACTTATACCAAACAAATCAGGAATTTTGCGAACGATCATTTTCATAATAAGTTTCAATATTTTTAATGTGTTGTTCTATATATAATATTATATATCTGTCTATTTCACATTAACAAAAAAAACTTAATCTGAGCGTATGCGCAGTTCAAAATTACGAATTCCATTTCGATATCGATGAAAGTGCCCATTTGACCGCAGGAAAAAGTGTAATTAATTTTATTACGAGAATACGACTGGAATCATAAATAAATAATATCAGATTGTGCAGAATTGGCTCACTTGAAATTGTCCGCATATTGCACAAAAAACCAGCGCAATCGCCTGGCTTAAATTTTATTGAGATAAAAAGAAAGATTAAGAAATAAAACATGAAATTTTATACCAATCTAACTGGCATATCAATTTTATCCATAGTCTGAGTTATTTTCTGTTAATGCCATTATTCTGTTTAATCTGATTTATTTTCTGGTAAACCCATTATTCTGTTAACCCCTTGAACGGAAATGACGAGTCTACCAGAGTGTTCAATAATGTGTGTGACTGACACATAGATGGCGGCACTAGTACTAAATCAATATTTTTTTTAGAAAGTTGGCAACCTTTTTAGGCTTACTGTCAAAATCATATGTTAATCCAACCATTTGTTTACAAGTTACAGTGCTTTAAGTGACGCTACTTTTGAGTTAAAAAAAAAAATGAATTCAAAGCAATTTCGTGTGCTGATTTATCATTGTTTTTTAATGAAAAAAAAAAATACTGTTCAATGCCAGGAATGGCTTGAAAAACATTATTCGGACTCTGCTCCATAAAAAGAAGCATTTGTTATTGGTATGCCGAATTCAAACGTGGTCGTACAGACACCGATGACATTCCATCTACTGGAAGGCCAAATAACGCTGTTATTCCGGAAAACGTTGAAAAAACACTGAAAATCATTATGTTCGACCGTAAAGTGAAAGTGAGGGAGATTTCTGACATTCTAAAGATATCAGCAGGCAGTGTACACACCATAATACACGAACATTTGGGTATGAAAACGGTGTTTTCCAAATGGGTGCCGCGTTTGCTCACACCGGAGCAAAAACAACAACGAATCGATGATTCAAAGAGCTGTTTGAACATGTTTACACGCAATAAGTCGGAGTTTTTGCGTCGGTACATCACAACGGATGAAACATGGATCCACCATTTCACTCCAGAGTCAAATCGACAGTCTGCTGAGTGGCATGCGGCTGGTGAAAGCCGCCCAAAGCGACCAAAGACGTAGCAGTCGGCTGGCAAGATTATGACGTCTGTATTTTGGGATGCGCATGGAATAATATTCATCGACTATCTCCAGAAGGGGCAGACCATCAACAGCGACTATTATATAGCGTTATTGGAGCGTTTGAAAGACGAAATCGCAAAGAAACGGCCTCATATGGCGAAGAAAAAAGTGTTGTTCCACCAAGACAATGCACCGTGTCACAAATCAATGAAAACGATGGCAAAATTGAACGAATTGGGCTTCGAATTGCTTCCCCATCCACCGTATTCTCCAGATTTGACCCCCAGCGACTATTGGCTCTTCGCAGACCTCAAAAAGATGCTCCGTGGTAAGAGATTTTGCTCAAATGATGAAGTAATCGCCGAAACGCAGGCATATTTTGAAGGCAAAGAAAAATCGTTTTACAAAGGCGGTATCGAAAGATTGGAAAAGCGTTGGAATGATTGTATCTCCCTAAAAGGGGACTATGCTGATGAATAAAAACGAATTTTGGCAAAAAAATGGGTTTTAATTAATTAGTCACACACATTATTGAACGAAGGTTAGCTCCTCATAAACTTTCCTGAACAAATTGACAAATATATAACAATAAACCTTTTTATAAATGTGTGTAGCAAATATTATTTTTAATAATAAAAAATTGTTTGAGCAACAAAACCATACGTTTCTATTTCAAATCCTCATTTTTAAACTAAGAAAATTAAATAGTCTGCCAAAGTGCTGACTGAAAACCAATTGTCATCCAAGGAGTTAATTTCAATTATTTTCTTTTAATTCCATTATTCTATTAATCTCATTTATTTTCTATTAATCTCATTATTCTATTAATCTCATTTATTTTCTATTAATCCCATTATTCTGTTAATCCAATTTATTTTCGGTTAATCTCAAAATCGACTGCATCGTTTTGGCTGTGAGTCACCATATAAAAAGGGTATTGTTTTTGAAATATTGCAAAAACAAAAAAACATACGTTCAAATTCAACCAAGTCAACCCCCTAGCCACTAAAAGCTCCACAGTAGTTAGAATTCTCAAATCACTGTGTTCTCATTTGAAATAATAAATTTTATTGGCAAGTCATCGCAACGTTTAAAGCTTGAATTTCTGACCACAATATCTGTATAAATATCAGATTTGACTTTACTTTTTGATGACATGCCAGTATAAGTAAATACGTGATTTGTGATTAAATAATTTAATTGAAATTAATTTGAAAAATAAAATTAAATTCTCAGTACAATATCGGTTATTTTTCTGTAACGTGACTTTTTAACGTTTTTTATACGTATGCAAGTTTAAACTACATGAATTTCTCATTCATTGCAGCAAGCCAGTTAAACCGAGCAAATAATAAATATCTAACCCCCTCATCACTCGAGTTAGGATAAAAATATGCACATATTCAGCCAGTAATAAAAATTAGATGAATGTCTCAGATAAAATAATTCATGACTGAATTCAAACTGGTCCGAAATTAATTGAAAACTATGCGAGGAATGTTTATGTGAGCCATGTGATCGTTAAAAAAATGGTTCAAATTTTGAATTGCCCTCGATGTACCAAATTTCAGGCTGACACTGTAAATGTGGTTGTTGTACTAATATAAAGCGGTGTAGTCACCGAGCGTCATCGTCTATTTCATCTAACGGTGGATAAAAGATTTCATGCTGGAGAAGGGTGTTAGGTGAGTGGGGTAAAGAGACCATGTACATATATTCACAGTGGTTAGAGTTTAAGTGGTTAGAGTAGAGAAAATTTACTATGAAAATAAGCAATTTTTATTTTAAGTGGAGGATCTTGAAATGGCATTGATTAGTATTTAAACGATTTTCAAGAAATTCATGTGGAGTGACAACGCATACAGTTACTGCACTGACAAGGCGATGCCATTCAGGTAGAAAAGTATTGTAACAATATTTTTCATGCTACATTTGTTTGTAAATTTTGTGTAATTTTTGGTGTAATAAAAGCCGTAAATGTAGAAGTTTAAAACTTTGTACAAAATTCCAAAAAAAAAATTGTCATCAGAATTTCGAACTTTTCGCAGCATTTCACATTTTTTGTAGTAAATTTTGGTGTAATAAAAACCGTAAAAATCGAAGTTTTAAGCTTTATGCAAATTTCAAAAAATGCATGGAATTTTCAACCGGATTTCGAACTTTGTGCTAAAATATTTTAAATATTTCTTCCGCATGCAATGCATTAAATTAGCTATAAATTTAATTTTAGTGCAATAAAGTGTAAGTTGGAAATTGCTGAAAACTCGCGCTTTTCTTGTGAACATTTTGCTCAGAACTTTTAAATCTTTTTTGGAACCCATTTAATTTCAATGCAAAAAAAATTAAGTTTGATAATAATAATTTGTTTTTTCTTAATTTTTCTGCTGATGTGTTCAAAATTAAAAAATTAACAAAAACAAATTTTGCATGAAAAACATTGTAAAAAAATCACTGGGCCAAAACTTTTCTGACTGACTGTATGTATACAATTTTTTTTAATATAAAACCGTTTTAATGAACAAATAGAGTTCGATATTTTGCTTAAAGTTTGAAACTTTAAAATATGTTGCTTTTGTTGTGTATGAATAATATTTTCACACAAGATTAACGAAAAAAAATTGTCCACGAAAATCATTGTAAAAAAATCACTGTGCCAAAACTTTTTTGACTTTTGCAACCTCCATATTTCAAGAACTCATAGGCAGTGAAGCCGGAAAAGCTGGAAAAATGTTCGTCAAAAGCAAAGTACGAAAGCCTTATGTTGTTGTTGTTGTTGTAGCATAAACATTCCCCTTATATGTACGGGGAATGCTGCTGGAGGGACGTCCTTGGCCGGATATAAGCCCGGGTCATTCTGACAACGTAAAGCCGACTATCATTAGAACGTAAAAGTGTCCGATATAGGCATTTGGTTATGGTATTTTAAATTATTAAACGCATAGTCTATAACTTGGTTTAAAATATAAATACCACAAATTAGAAGTAATCAAATAATAATAAACACATTTCTCCAAGTTCAAACGTGGACCAGTGCAATACCACAGTGAACTAGTTCTGCACTGAACGGATGATAGTCCAACTCATTATGAGATAAGCACACACATACTCATGCATCCACTTATTTGCACAGTTATTTGCATGACTGTCATTTACGATTATTTAAAACCACACATTATCCAGTAAACGGGGGGCTCGCACACTACTTATGCAAAGCAAGCAAATATGTACATTTGTGTGTATATTTAGATAAGTCATTAGAGGACTCAAGTAGCTTGTAAAGAAAATAGCGAAGGTTAGAGACGTGCGCTCTCTCAGATTGGTTGACTAACTCATTGATACGTGTGAGTGTGTGTGTATATTGAGCATAAAAATATTTCAAGAACTACCACTTAACAAGTATGGCATATTTAAGATTTTTTTTTTTTGTGTTAGAGAGTAAGTATATTCTCAAGTGCCGAATGTAATACACTCGCTTTTGCGTAGTAAGATTACGTTTGAGGGCTTAAAAATAGTTCATCTTTTGGGTAATTCCACCCAAATATAAGTGCAAATTTTTTAAGCTGCTTTCCAAAACATTTGGCTGATGTCAAGGTAAAATTACTTTTTTCAACAATTTTCTCGAATTCATAGAATGTCATGTTTGTGTTTGCATACATTTGTGCATGCTAATAGAGATAAGAAAACTGATTTGCTAAAAAGTGATAGTTGATGAGGGTCAAGCGAAATGAAATGCCTTCAAAATAACAAGTTATTGAACCACACAAAACAAAAAAAAAGAAGGTTTTGAAGGTTTTTCGGAATTTCAAATGGATGGAAATGAATTTATATTAAGCGCATGTGATTTTCAATTTATTATGAACTTTTGAGTTCTTACGTACATTTTTTGATTCGGCCCCATAAAAATGAGCTTTACTATTCGAGCTGATAAACTAATAATAACTTTAAAATAATTTTGTCCGCTTTTCGAAATGTAATTCGCCTGTACCGAAACTACGGAAAGGCTGTTGTAAAAATATACTAACTTGTTAAATTTTCAAGGCTGGCGATGCCGGTAAAAATTGCCAGCTGTTCTTTATTTACATTACGTTAATTAATTTTACTTCGACTTGCCTGACATAAACTAAGATTTAAATATATCGGTCTGACAGTTTAACAAACTTGTGAAAGAATTAAAACGTGTTTATCGACATGTCAAAGTGATGCCATTTTATAAATTTTCAGTCTGCATGTTTGTTCGGAATGAACTCCGAAATCGCTGCAATCATGACACTATTATTGAAGCCGCTCTAACTTGAATTACAGGTTATTTTTTGTCAATAATTGAGTTACACCCCTCTTTCCCAGAGTATACCACTGCGCCTACGCCGAAGTTGGTCATTGGACTTCGCTTCACATCTGAAAATGTTTGAAGTTAGAAGAACAACATAAACATTCTCCATACCTGTACGGGGAATGCTGCTGGAGTGACAGTCTTTGGACGGATATGTATCCAAGTTGTGCCGTGGGCAAAGTCGAATGCCTAATTTCTCTACAGTATCAACTCTCTAAGTCTTATGGGTTTATAAGCCATGACCAAAATAATAGAAACGAAATAGAATATTTTTAACCATTTTTGACTAGTTTTCTTTCTTTTCCCTTGGCAGGGCTTCAAAGAATAAATTTAGTTTTATTACGTCGATTGACAGCCTTGCAGCAAATGTTAAATTACAAAAAAAAAAAAAAAAATATTGTCCTCTTACGTTCAATGTTGAGCTTCCAGTCTAAAGTTATAGAGATAATACCAATGTCGAAGGACGAAAACTCAGAAATTTACATATATTTATTTCTTTTTCTAACCCGCACATGTCGGTTAGTCCAAAAAATGTTCAGAAATGGCTGAAAACGCTTCAACCTTTTTATTAAAAAACAAAAAACGTGATGTGATATCAAGAATTTCCCAGCTTTTTATAATACATTCATTTCAACAATTTAAATTTTAAATTTGATCGTTTCATTTGGTAGTGGGTAGAGGCTACTGATAGCGTGGGTGATTTTATTTTGGTATTTATTTAGCATTATTCAAAAAATTATTATAACACAACGAACATACATCAGTTAAAGTAAGAAAGATGGCCTTACTAATAGAGGCTATTTTAAAATGTACATAATTATTATTCTTGGCATTGGTCTATCTTATTCAGCATGGCGCCATGGGTTACATTTTTGTTCGAAATAGTAGCAGTGACTTATGGAAAGCCAAACAGAGCAGAATGTTGATCAGATATTGCCGAAGATCGGGTGAATTGGACACCGCAAAGAAGTCGAGACGTGTTATGGTAAGCACAAGGTGGTGCAAAATGAATCACCTAATCGGAAGATGGCCGTAGCCGAATGGGTTGGTGCGTGACTACCATTTCCGTGTACGGAAATTTGAAAAAACAGTAAAATATGGAGATGCTAATGTAAATGTCTGGAGGTGCTTCTCATTCAATGGACAGGACTATTGGATTAAAGGATAATCTGCTGTGCAGTCACACACTAAAATGGCAATGCTGCTAGAGCGGACCCAAAAAATTGGTTTTCTTGAAACCTACATATCATAGACTGGCAAGCGAGCTCGGTGCCGTAGCCGCAGTCTAATCCAAATTGTTAAGGCAGCTTCTGGCCAGAATCCTTTGAATGTTAAAGAGGGGCATAGTGAGAAGAGCGGTGAAAGAAAGCTTTTTATATAAAAAAAAACTGAGTAGTTTTTAAATACAAAAAAATGTTTCTTAGTATTAAATTAAAAATTAAATACTGTTTTAGTATAAATTATATAGTTCTTTAATATAAACATGCCCATAATTAAATCTTTTGCACATGTAACTGCTATTATTTTGCACACAGTTGTATACGTACATACATACATATCTTCATATGAACAGAAGCTATGCACCAACCCCGTAGCAAACATATTTTTTTAAATATTTGCTTCATTGATTTTTTTTTGTGATCTCCCAAGTTATTGTAGATAAAAATAGCGCACCAGCACTGAACAGCAAAACACACAGAGCTTGAAGAATGTATATAAAAATAAATTGAGAAAAACATATATATGTATGTTTGTACGTCTGACAAATGTTGCCAGCGATAAAATTAAAAGCAGTTGAAGAATATAAACAAAAACCAAAATAAAAGTGCAAAATTAAAAACAAAATAGCGAAAAAGGCACGCCGAAAATGGGGAGAATAACATAAGTAGAAGAATGACAAAAATACGGTTAACAAAACAATGAAAATAAAATGTACGTTACACCGGTTGTATGCCGATCTCGTCTGTTAGATGTGTGTCATACACTGCATACGTTGAAATGGAATATTGAATCATTGATAGTTTTCCTTTAATTCAAAAAATTTTGAATTAAATAAATGAAATAAAATTAAATCATGATTGATAGATTTTTTAATTTTATATTTTGTTATTAACAACTAAGACGAGTAACGGCATTGTATCACTCATCCAACACCTCTCCCATTGGTCCCACGCTGTCGCTGTTGGTCCTCTGTTTCCTGGACCTATCGTTAGATGAAATTGACGACGACGACTGATGGCTCCACGGCACTAAGTCGGGAATTATGCCACAACAACAATAACAACACTGTGCCATGCTTTGTTACCAAACCGTCAAAAATATCAAAAATGGAAAGAAAAAGTGATTTCCCTTTATAATGTTGAAAAAAAAATAACTCTGAGCTTCAAACATTTTTCATGAAAAAATTTTTCAGTGACAAAAATACACTTTCTTGTTTGCCGTTGTCTCACATGGAGCGTACGCTGTTAGAAAAACTTAGCTTGATGCTGAAAATCTTATACTCATCACCTAATCTTTTATATACTGCATACATAGTTGCACCTAAGCGCGTTCTTAGTTAACATATGTTTTGTTGATATTCATACATATAAACTTTTATGTTTTTTCAAATCTTATCAACGCGATATGAGCAAAATATGGAATTTTTAATATTTTAGCATTATCAGATAAACGATAAAATCTCGCGCTCATGTGGGTTAGTACTGATATACAGTGTGTAGATTTGGGCCCATAACTCAGACAGGCGAGAGACCGCATGTTTGTGTACCCCACACAAACAATTGTATGGCCAATGTGTTTTCTTATCTTCGAACAATTATTAGGTTGTGATATTCTGATAAGCAACAAAATTGCAAGTTCATCAGTGTCGCAAAAAAAAAGTAAAAAATTGTCCGAGCCAAATGTATTATTCCTACTACCAACCAATGGCAATCCCTTTTAAATTGTGGCAATTTCACTGCTCAACCGGGTGATCAAAGTTGCTAAATTCCTTGACGTCACTATTCTTAATTTAAAAAATATATATTTTTTTGTTATCTTTGTTTTAATTATCTCATTATTTTTACCTACTTTAGTCGATTGCAAAAAATATTTATTGCTTTTGTTATAAATTCATTGCCCTCGCGCTCCACTTATCCCAAACTGCTTCTTTTTTTGTTGGCAACACGTGAAGCAGGCGTGCTCACTTTTCCTCCCATTTCTCTTTGACAAGTGTTTTTTAAATGTTGATTACATTTTATTAGTATGGGCTAATTATTTTTAAACAATTAACTTTATTTACCCTAAATGAGGTTTAAATGTAGTTTGCATACTTGCCAATTTTTAATTCCGAAAGTTTGGAATTGTTTTTTTTTTACTTTTCGCGAGGGAAAAAAATAAAAATTAGGTTGCATGCTGATTACGAAACGAGTACTAAATTTTTTTGCACTAATTAAAAATGGACGAAATGCCGAATATCTCCAAACACAAATGAAAAATAATTTAAAATACTATTTAGTGATTGCCGTTAAATGCGGGAGAGCAAACTATGGAAAGTTACACCCAGTAACTTCAGATTGTTTACCGTCGAAATTGGTGTACTATAACTTCCAGTGAGAAATTGACCTCCTTCGTACAGGTCATAAATAATATCGCCTTGGATTTATTGGGAGAAAGTTGTGAGTTACTTGCAGTGCAGAACCGATAAAAATTGGAGAGATAACTAACCCTTAACGGCTAATATGAATCTGCTCTTCCACGGTATATCAGCGAATAGTATGTAGGATGTTGATTCAATCTCCACATCGACTGAATTGTACAAAAAATTGCACCTAATACTACCAAATTTGCATCCGTTACATTAGTATGTTTATGTTTATAATTTAAAAATTACTTTTAAACACATATAATGGTTTTTCTTAAAATCACTATAAATCACCGATGCATAGCTGGAAAACGAATGCCATTTCCCCAATGACACACAAATAATTTCACATTTCAAGGCTATTCAGCTCTGCTTATGTGTTTTGTTCTTCCTTTATCATAGTTGTTGCCTTACTACATACTACATCGCCTACAATTATTTGCTCTACATTTGTATAAATGTACGAATAAACGAATAAAATTCTCAACAGGGTGGATGTTCGTTTAAAGCCCACTCTGTTTTGCCCCGCATAAATTAGTATTGCGAATGTGTTAGTATATTGTCAAAATTAATCAGTGTTGCAATAGTTTAGATTGGGTTAGGTTATGGTAGCCAACAATATACAAAAAAAAAATATTAGCTTCACCGGCAAATCATGCTCTTTTAATGACAAATTTTTAAACGAGTTATGTAAATATGTACTCTATTGCATCATTAACATGTGATTGCACTTCCAGTTTGCCAATTCTTATCTGAAAAGTATAGGCGATTGTTTCAGATAAGAGCTACTTGTTGTTGGCTAATAGGATAAAATAAAAGCAACAGGACTTTTATTCGCGACGAATATGAAATAAACACACGTAAATATAAATAATTGGGAAATTTCCATTTGAAGTAGAAGCATGCGCAAATACGATTGTGTGTTTATGTGTGTATATGTATATGAGTAAATTGTGTGAAATAATTACTTACCCGCCAGCAACCAAATGTATGAGCGTATCACGTTGATTCTGGGACATAATCACACGATAACTTTTTCCGCACTTTTTAAATGTACAATTTCAATTTCAATGCACAATGAATAGAGAAAACAAAAATTATGCCGGCTGTTGCCGGTTTTTTAACTTTTTTAGTCGTTCGCGGCAAAAGGAAAAACAACAAATCTGAATATCAGATAGGTTTTATTAGCACCGGCAAACAGAGTGTGATCACAAGTCAACCACAACAACAGACGACACGTTTTCGAAAACGTTCCCGCAAATGTACCCTTTAATGGCTGGGAATTGTGAAATTGCGCAGCGGCGCTTCACGCGGGGATCCGCCGACAGGTTACGATGACTGTGGATACAGTTCGTGCGCGTAAATATGCCAAGTAAAAGACGTATTACACTACACACACGGCGCTTCTTTCATTTGCCACTGCACTGAATCGCAAGTGAATTGTATGACCACTATGCAGTGTGTGGGGGGGCGCAACGTGCACCAACAAATATCATTAGGTGCCGCCCGCTTCACGTTTTGCCTTGCCTTTATCTTTTATAACTCTGAGCTTGGAAGGAAGATTATTATTACACAAGAGATTGTGAAAAAAAAACACTTCCTCCTGCCGCGCTTATGTAATACACCCCTTGCTCACAGGCTCGTCTTGCTTCACCAGATTTTATCCTTCACCTAAACAGCTTTATTTTTTCAAATTGCAGCGAAAAGCGTAACAGATTATTGTACAGTGTTTAAGCTAAATGGTTATTTTGCTCAAATTTCAACAGAATATTCTAGAAAAATTGCAATTTTAGATATATTGAAGAAATGTGCACAACTGGTTTACGTTGTAGGTGCAGAAAAAGTTGCGTTTGCTATGCAATTTTCTCTTCCACACGGTTCGTTTAACTTCGTTTTATATATTTTTTATGATTTTTTTTCACTTTGCACTTTTAGCGAAAATGTGTTCTGTATTGTTGCGTTTTGCGTTCGACATCAACTCTTGAGGAAGGTGAATTTTCCATTGAAATATATTTGAGCTTTTCGTTCATAATAACAAACGGCAGCGTACAAACGTAACATGTAGTTACTTGTCCACACGTTATGTAAAATCGTGGCAATCGAGATCTGACACAGGGTGGTAGCAAAGAACTTAAAAGCAAAAAAGTTTTAGAAAGTAACTAAAATTTTACAGAGAAGTGTGATTTGTTTAGCTACATATAAATATAATTTTTATTGAAGAGAACGCAGTTATGCCAGTATTTTAAATCATATAATGGAAGCTTAGCACTTTAATTTAATAATAAATGTTAATTGATTTCTCGAGACTGAAAAGTTTGAGCACAAATCAAAGATTAATTAAATAAATGTTTTGTCTCAAAAATAACTTCTTCGTTGCTCAAGTCATATATTTTATTGAAAATGCTTGGATTTTACGTTGCTTAATAAAAGTGATTCTATAGATTCTATAGATCCTAATAACCAACTGTCGGTGGAGATGTAGCGTTAGAAATCTCGAACAGTGGCCCCATGAATGCCTTGTCTAATCTATAATTTAATATTTTCTTGAAATTTAGTGGTTTGAATGTCAAAGTGACGACCTTTTTTATTACTGCTTTGTTTGTTTATTTGTTAAAATATGAACTATTTGAAATTTTGATATTCGAAGCACCAAATTGCAAAAGCAAAATACATGTAAAAGTTTTTACTTTAGTGTCACCTCTGCGTAGGCTTGGTCCGACCTTGGCTTGGTCCAACCACATGCATTTAAAAAGGAGGTTACACAATTTTACTTCAACCGAATTGTTCACGAGCCTTTTTTTATTCAGATTGGGCGTAAAAGACAATCACGATTACATAAATTTTCCGAGTCGCTCCAAAATAGTATAATAAATTTACATCTCTATTAAAATGTAAAGAAAACAACGCTCTATTTGTATAAACTTATTAAGCCAAGCCATCATAATTTTTGTCGGAAGACTAGATTGTTATTGAAGTCTACTTCTAAATTTCACAATAATGCAGCGCCATCTGCATCACTTTAGCAAAGACACACTCCTTCCTTTATTCGTATGAGCCATTCGTTACGCTAATATAAACGTAACGTTATATATGCGAATGTCATTGCACTTAAAGAATACAATAAACTAATTTAAAACGCAACAAGCGCTAAATGTCCGATAAGAAGTTAACGCTACACCAGAGAAGCCAGATACGAAACGAACAAACCCATTGGAAAATTCAAATCGGAACGACAAAATAGCCGACGTTGACTGTCAACTGCGCCGACGTCGGAGATGTTGGAGACCGAACCCAATACACAAGTGATACAAACACTAGGCATACGTCGATGCCGATGCTGACGGCGACAGCAACAGCAACATTAAAAGCGAACGCCGCGAAACCACTTGTCAAAGTTTGCACTTTACAGAAAAATTCTCCAAGTCAAAATTGGAGCTCAATGTGAACGGATGTGGATGAACGGCGAATTGCGCGAAATAAATTTTACTCCAACTCATGTGTGTACAATAACCAAATTTAAAATTGAAGAAAAACAAAAACGACTATCGAATGAAACAAAAAAATAAAAGAAAATACGAGCAAAGTTTGCAACTACGCAACAGCTAAATTATTTGGGGGAAAATTAAAAGTTCAATGCGATTTGAAATACGTCAAATATTGACAACAAAAAAGTTCTTAATTGAAATAAAAAAATTTCAAACTAGAAATAAATTTGTACATCGAATGCAATAACCGAACAAAAAAAAATTGAAAAATTTATAACAAAATTTAAGTGTGATTCCACAAAATTGCCAAATTAAATGAGTGTAAAAAGTGGGGAATTTAGTAACTTTAAAGTGCAAAAACAAGTGTGGAGCCAAACGTTGGAGATACACGTAAACAGCGGCCAACAACAACAACAATACCACAGTGTATAAGCACAACAACGAACGAAGCACCGACAATAACGCGCGGCCCCAAAAAAGCGGCGGTTTGGTGAAGAAGAAGCAGCGGCAGAGTAGCAGGTAAGCAATTGAATGAGTTTCGGGGGAGGCAATTTCTTATACCAATTAGCTAAAAATATTGCAATTAAATACAAAAATTGCATTAAAATATTCGCTACCCCGCCTTGTTGGGTAGAGCGAACGCACTTGAAGAATGAAAATAGGCAAGGTGCGGGTCGGAAAGTATGATAATCGGATTTGTAAGGGGAGTCAGCAGTGAGGGGCCACGTGTGCTACGCAACCAAGAAAACGTTACGTGAGCGAATGGAGCAAAATACAAGTGAATGAATGGGGAGAGAGAGTGAGAGAGAGAGCGAGAGCATCTGTGTTTGTGTAAGTGCTTTTTACTTTGCGAGAACGTCGACACGAGCTGAACAAGAAGAAGAAGTGTAGATAATGGAATAGAGTTGATTGAAAAAATACCAGCGGCAGCAGCAAATACCGCCGCAGCGCCGTCATATGGATGGAATTTGTCGCAACTGCGCCGCCGACACTGTTTGGCTGCCTTTTTAATTTTTTGCTTTTGTGAAGTGAGGTTTTTTTGTGACTGTTGTTTTGGAATGAAAAGGGGCTGGTATTCACATACAATTAATTGCCAATCATTATTATGAGAGTCGTTAAACATTCTTCAATTATTATCGTAAGCATTGAAAGCGGTTATTCATTTTAAAAGTGATAAAAGATTCTCAGCTTTTTGGGATTCGAGGTGTTAGGCTATAAATTAGAAAAGCTCCACGAATACCACTAACTTCATTACCTTCTAACTAGCTGGCCCTGGTGCGCCCGTAGACTAAAACCATCTTTGCGATAAATTACTTCAAACCCATATTAAAAGGAAGCTATGCATAAGTAGTGTCCACAACGATTTTAATTTTATGTTTGACGTTATTTTTAATCAAAATTAAAAGAAATACTTATAAATTAATCGCTTTTAGGATTTTAAAAAATTAGAGCAAAACAAACGGCGAAAATACGATAAAGCTTGAAAATAAGATCGCTCGTCTTCGTTTTGGCAAAGGATAACGGTGCAGGGTTAAGTACATAATTTTGGCTATTTTCGCTAAAGCCAGTACTCTTGACAAGAGTGTCATAATTGTCATATTTGAGTTACACGAGTAGTCTGCTCTCCTGTAAATATGTAGCTAGTTGCGTTTTTGTTTATGATTCCATTCGCTTAGCAAATCTTTGCAGTCTCATGTGGCTTATCAAACGGTAAATTGAAAGCGTAAATAGCTAATTTCATAATTAACGTTCCCATAAAAGTTTCACTTTGAATGAATGAATGAAAATGAAATTTGCACTTCGACTTCATCGGCCTTTGGTGCCCTTACTTATCGTAGTAGCTCATCCAAACCCAGTTTCCTGAATAAATCAAGGATTGAGCTGGGTAGGGCTGAGCGTACATATGATATATGCCTTTCTCCTGCCTCATCCGGCGTTACATTCAAGAAGAAGATGTGCTCGAGTCTCCGGCGACTGGTCGTAGAAACGACAGGCGTCAGTCGACGGGTTCAGTGCGGGTTCAGCTATCGGTTTACCGCATCTTCGCTCTGTGGCAGTTGCGGATGCTTTTCTCTTCCTGTCTACCCTATAGCGGTATTGGGACCACTCAGCCGTCGAAGCTGTTGACCAGGCACATTCTTGGGCCGTTGCTCCTTAAGTTGGCGAGCTGCATGTAGGCATTTTGCCCACTTTTAGATAGCGTAGGTACCTTTTCACTTCCGCGTCACTCAACCCAGTTCTGGGTTCATCCAACACGTCAGGATGTCCGGACGATGGGAGGGTTTGGGCGTTTGCCCCTCCTTCCCCGGATTCAGAGTGCAGGTGGGGCTTATGGCTCCTGCACGCAGAGGATATCATCCGATTTCGCTGCTTGGATACTTTTACTAGGATTACACGGATCGGTTACTAGCCAGACCAGTATCAGAAGCCAATTATGTTGATTGCTTGGCAGTAACGGTGACGGGGATCACTGGTGTGAACTGGTAGATTGGTAACTAACTCGACTCCTAATAGCAGTTTTTACTCTGCGAGGATCTCCTCGTTTTCCCACTTTGGATGCTGCGTCTGTAGTGACGAGCCCACTCGTTCCCGAAGTAGGTACATGGTAGAGGGTTGATCATCCTCGCGGTCGTGTTCCTCGAAGAGTGACACCTCCGCCTACGAAAGCCCCGCGAGCTGGTTTTCTCCCTGATTCCTCTCACTGTTTTTATTATCGTTATTGTTGAATTTTTATTTAATTGTTTTTGTTTTATTCGTATTCATCTTGTTCGTACAACTGCCTGCTCCACGAGACAAGCTTTGGAGATCTTATTCGGTCCGCGGTAAGGCCACCATTATTCCTCAATTCGGACGGGTGTTGAGGAGGCGACGTTATAATACAGCCAATTTAACCTCCTGGCTTCAAATCACCCAATGGTCACGGTGGCGCATGACACACGGGGCTACACTTTACAAATGGGTTCACGTTATCTGCAAGGCTAAATAAAAATGGAAAATGTCCCTTGAGCTATAACGCTAAAAAAAATAATAGATAAAATATAAAAAAATGAAATCCCAAAAAATGGTTATTATTTATTTTCTCTACAAAAAAGTTGCAGTCCTAAAATTTCGCCCTCCAGATGAATGAAATAATTATAGCGTATCACTTCTAGTTTTATTTATTAAGATATCAAAGATTATCAATAATAACGTTATCAGCGGTCTGTATTAATAAGATTTTGATGAAATTCATTATTCTCTAACGTTTTTAAGCTTTTTAATTTTCATGGCATCAATCCCCCCTCACTTGTTTGAATTTCCTCTTTGGAGAAAAGTTAACAAATTGAAAAATTGAAAAACTGTGTACCATATAAATCACTTAGTAAATCTACCGTTAAATGAAAATCAGCTTTACATGAACATTTGCCGCTCATCTTCACATATTTTTTAAATGCAGAAGCAAAAACAAAATTCCAAGTTATGTGGGAAATTTTAACCACAGCGCATTAGAGGCACCTCAATTTGACCTTCAAAACAAAAATGGGTAAATACCGTCAAAAGTCACCCACCGTGTGTCACACTTTCAAATCACGTTGTGTGGTTACATGAATGAGCCAACGGCAACACCACTGCCTCTACATTTTGTATGCCCAAAGGAGCACAGGAGCACCACAAAATATACTAAATAACCGGTAACTGTAAAATTTTAATGTGCTGCACATACCTTTGTATGTACAATGTGTGTGTATTGTGTTTTTGGATGATGTGCGTGGGTGATGTGTTTTGTTACCACTTCACACGCCACTTGGAGGCGCTCATTACGTTGTTGGTGCAACATTTTTTCTTTTTTTTTTTTTTTTGTTTGGTTAATAGAAATAAAAAAAATGTATGTACAAAAAAACCAAGTATATTTTGGAAGGATGTGTCGTAGTGCGACGTCCAGCAATATGTGTGATCAAAAATAACATCTATAAACATAATAGCTTGGCCGCCCGAGCCCTGCAATTTGACAGGAATAACTTTTGAAGACATGGAACTAATTTTAGAATATTGAAAATTTTTAATTTTTAAAAACCTTATACATTCAATTATTTTTTGAAGAAAAATTCCATAAAATTGTTACACGGGCTCACTTTAAGAACAGGAATATGTTTGTATACAATTTTTGTTAAGCTGCCGTAGCGCCGCTCATTTCCAAGTGCATACAGTGCTGTTAAAAATAATAGCAATGTATTTATCCACACCACTGTAAAAATGTAAACAAAAATCAACTGGTACAGGGTGAACTTATTAAAATGTTCATATTTTTGGTTGTAGTTGTAACCGCATGAAACATTATTTAAAAATTACTGAATTACTGAAGACTATCGATAACCAGATTTAAATTTGGGTTGGTCCGAAAATTTAAAACCGACTTTCGGAGAGGGAAATAGAGTAACTGAGGAAATGAGAAACTGTGACATTGCCCGCTCGGGACACCGAGTTTCATACTATGTGATCATATAGTTGGATAGTGGATTGTGGATCATTTGGTTGGCATGTTCTCCTTCTTTGGAAATTGGGTTTTTTATATGAAAAATGTGGATCTCTCAGATTAACTGGGAAGGAGAGCGAGAGAAGGTTCATCATTCCGAAGCTATTTTTTTGTTACCGACGCTACATATTATATTTAATTGCAACTTGCACCGGGTATATAAAGCTCGCTTTTGCCCAAGCCTAGATACTTTTATGATACATTGCTTATTGGACTTAAATGTACTTAATGACAACACATACACAAGCACTAGCGTGCGTATACGTGTATGTTTTTAAGAGATACTTTCCATTTCAATTCAACCGGGCTATTCGGGTCATGTTCTTCGATTTCGATGTAACTCAAATATGTTGCTCTCTGGTCAAAATAATGAGACACGTATTTTTTTGTTCGCCCGAAAAAAATTTTTTTCAAGAGTTATCGGCAATTTTGTTTTTCGGCTCAAACTCGATTTTTTTTTTATTATATAAGAAAAAAATTTTTTTAAATGCCCATAACTTAGTCAAAAATGAACCGATTTTAATAATTCTGGACTCAAAATGATCGTCATTACTTACACGAGCGACTTAATGTAGAAACAATTGCAAAAAAGTAGTTGAAAATTTTTTATTTAGCAAAAAGGAAAAAAAATTGAAATTTTTTCGAAATTCAATATTTGAAAAAGTGTATTTTCTTTTTTTTATTACTTTTTTCAAATCAAGAGGACACCTCAAACTTCAATTGAGCTGAATGCCCAGTAGCTAAAATTAGTTGTTTTTGAGTAATGAATTTTTGAGTAAAAAACCTGTTTCGCACTTTTTGTTTTTTGGGAAATAAAAAATTTTCAACAACTTTTTTGCAATTGTTTCTACGTGAAGTCGCTCGTGTAAGTAATGACGATCATTTCACTTCCAGAATCATTAAAATCGGTTCATTTTTGACTAAGTTATGAGCGTTTAAATAAGAAAAAAATTCTTATATAATGAAAAAAAATCGTTTTTGAGCCGAAGAACAAAATTGCCGCTAACTCTTGAAAAAAAAATTTTTTCGGGCGAACAAAAAAATACGTGTCTCATTATTTTGACCAGAGAGCAACATATTTGAGTTACATCGAAATCGGAGAACATGACCCGAATATCCCGGTTGAATTGAAATAGAAAGCATCAAAACAAATTTTTTCGACTGCAAAAATTAACTTTTTTTTAAATTTGAAATTGACAATACATGGCTGAATAATTTGATGCGTAACTACCACTCGATAGTGCCCGGGTGCAAACCTCGTAGTGGCCACCAAACACCAAAATTATGGAAAATGTTTTCTTTTAAAAGCATTCGCCCCTTGGCACGTAATGAGAAAACTCCATGTGTATTTCTGCCATGAAAAAAGCTCCTCTCAAACACCCCTCTGCCGATTGTAGGCGACATGAAACTGTATAGCCCTCCATTTGGGAAAAATATCAAGACGCACACAACAAATTCCTCCTCCAATTTCGGCCAAACAATCAACAAAGGTTGCAAGCGCCACAGTACACTTGATAATACATAACCGTGAGAACTTAATACTTTTAAATCAAATATTCAGATTTCTCCTTATTGATTGGCACAGTAACGACTTACCGACTTTGTTGTCATAACGCATACTTTTGACCCTGCAATTACACGGGCATGAAGAGAGACCTAAAAGTTGTTGGTTTTGTTTGCTGAAAAAGGAATTTGATTCCAATGTGTGTTGTTTAAATGGGCGGATGTCGATATTATAGATAAAAAGATATGCATGGAAATCTGACGTGTATATGAGTAGTATAATAAATATTGGAGTGCACTATTGAGTGCCGAGCGTATTTTAGAGTCTCTTGTTGGGTCTGCTCTTTGGCGCTTAATGGGTGCGATAATAAGCAGACAACAACAACTACATACGCATAACCTACATGCAAGTTGCTGATGTTGTGAAAGAAATATTTTGAAATATATTCGTATATGTCGATGCATATGTACATATGTATGTATGTACATAAAGTATAAAATTAAATTTTTGTGTTTGCAAAGATAAGGCAAGAGCAAAAACAGTCATAACCAGAACACGTCGAGTGAACTGCGTTAAATGAGTAAACATAAATAACATTGTCAGCGCCAGAATTTCTTGTACGAATACCCTGATGAAATGTAATCAGCCACGCACTACATACTCCTTCGTATGTCAAATTGCTTATTCAGATAATGCAAGCCATATGAGTTATCTAAGAGGCGTACAACAACACATGTCAATGCGAGATTGGTAACAGTGACGCTCTCGCTGGAGTTTTGAAGAATTTAATGGTTAACATATGTATGCGCGTGTGTATGTAATATACGCTGGATATGTAAATAAGATACTATTGATGAATGTAAAGATTTTCAGCGACACATTTGAAAATAAATATTACCAGTTCCAAAAAACATGATAATCCATTTACATTGATCGTACAAAAATCCTTTCCGAATTGGTTTCGTTTAGTCGAAAGGGCCTTGGCTCCATTAGATTCCTCTTACAGCGATTGTGATATCATTCGTTATGGCGATATTTCATTCATTATTCTCAGTTTTGGCATAGGATCAACATGTGGTTCTAAGCTAACCTGCTCTACTGATTGAATATTGTAAAACATGTAGTTGGCGTGCGCATAGATATAAACTTGGAGTGCCGGAAGTTTTCACTAAGGTTCCTTCTGGTGATATTTGAGGACAGGCATTGTATGGGGCTATAATTTCCCGAAACCATTATTTTTGTTGTTGTTATTTTTCAGATAAGACATGAAGGACTACAACTTAACTCAAGAAATGAAAAAACATATATGTATAATACATTAGGACGGGTCGATTTAAAAATCGCTTGTTGCTCTGTGAAAATTGTATTCTAGGGATCAAAATAAGAAACTTTGCCGAAGGAACCATACCTCTAAAACGAATTCTGATGTCCCCCAATTTATCGTATTGGTCTCGTTGAAGATTTATGTTTCAAAATAAACAGTGATTTGTCTGCTATTTTTGTATGGGCTAATGAAAACTCTTTATGTCTGAACGCGTCAAAGTCATATGTCTTACCTATATGTAATAGTGTTGTGCATGTTGACAATATCCCTAAATTGTGGATAGGTACAAGTTCCCTTACCTTTATGGATAAGGTAAAAAAATGTGGGGTTTATTCTCAACACAAAACTTACCTGTGCTGACCATATAAATAGGGTTGTGGGGAACATTTATGCTACATTGCGTAAACTGAGAGTCTCTGCAACATTCACGCCAGAGAAAACGAGACGCAAATTAGTTCTTCAGCTAATTATGCCTCTCATTACGTACTCTGAGGTGGTATACAGCAAACTCGACTCCACATCTTGCCATAAACTTAATGTGGCATTTAATAACGCCACGCGGTATATACATATATGGGATTGGCAGATATGACCATATCTCTGCATGGCGTTCAAGGTTACTGGGCTGTTGCCTTAATAGTTATTTGTCTGCTAGAAATTGCATTTTTTTTGTGCAAACTTACATTATTCAAGTCTCCTCCCTATCTGACAGAGAAGTTGATACCAATAAGGTCTCGCAGACACAACAAATTCATCGTTCCAAAATTTAATTACTTACCATCATCTAGATTATTTTTCATTAACGTTGTTAAAGTGTGGAACTCATTACCCGACACTGTGAAGGCTGGACTTAACAGATTTAACTTCAGGGCACAAGTCTATAATTACTTTAAAAGTGTTTGATTGCATTAAATTAGGGCATTAAATTTCTCTCTACATTCTCTAATTACTACTTTTGTTCTTTCTTTTCTAAATCCTTCTTTTTCCTATTACTTCTTTTCTTCTTATTATTATAGTTAAGTTAAATATATTGGATTGATTCGTAAATGAACTGGTGTAAAATTTAGATTAAGAAACTTGTATGTTAAAAATATTCCAGTTGTTTATAATATTCTTGAAGTACTATTAAAAGACCTTAGTCTTACTATGTACTACAATATTTATATAAACAAAATAAAATAAATAAATAAAATAAATAAATTTAAAAACATCACCATTTTTGGCCTTTACGTGAAAAAATCAGTTAAATGGCTATGTTTTTTCTTTATTTTTATTTATTTATAATAATATTTATTATTTATTTATAATAATATCTATTTTTTCTCTTAAGAAATTTATTTAGTCAGAATATATGTAAATGAAAAAATTAATTTAATTGAGTTATAGAAAAGAAACTAAAAAGTTCGTCCCAAATTAGGGGACATCAGAATTCGTTTTAGAGGTATGGTTCCTTCGGCAAAGTTTCTTATTTTGATCCCTAGAATATGATTTTCACAGAGCAATGGGCGATTTTTTTGCCTCCCCACAAATCGATCCGGCCTAATGTACATATGTAGTTATTGCCGCTATATGTGCAAATCACATCGATTTAGATATCTCTAATTTTTTTAAGAGCGCTCGTTTATTCATTCATAAGGTTCGTTGTGAATTGGGTGCAACAGGTGGCGAAGCAGAGCTTGTTTCAAAGTGCAAAATACTCAAGGAACGTTCCAACACTGTCCGATCTGCAGAGTTTATTCAAGAAGTTCAAGCGATTATTGACGAAGTCGCTTCAAAACTAATGAGGGCTCTTGCGAGGGAGTTTAATGTTTGTGAGGTTCTTATCCGTCGAGTTGTTTATGCAAATCTCTGGCATAATTCCTACGTTATGCGCAGAACACAGTTTATGTCAGTCACGTACGAGAACACAGAGTTAGCCGATCAAAACGCCTTATAAACAAAATGCAACTCCCTGAAGCGCCTGAGATGATATTGTTTTTTTCTAACGAAACAAATTTTAGAACAGCCGCAGAACGTTCCAACGGCAGTCGGATCTACGTTATCACAATGTGGTACGTGAATTACTGCGTTTGGGGCGTAGTTGAGTGTGCAACTTATAAGCATCCTCATAACACCATTTCTCCTCTTAAGGCTGCAATTTCAGGACCCGGATCGAAGAAGTTATTACAGTTAATGGAAATTTTATTGAATGATTTTATAGATATACATATAATGAACTAATGTTGTGTAAAAAATTTGTGAAGTTTAATTAAATTCATTTATTTATTAAGTTCAAAATAAAAGCTTATAAGTTTTACTCCCCAAGTTGTCCGTTGTCTTCAAATACCGTACGCACCCTGTATATAAAATAATCCACTGGTGCTGTTTGCTCAACTTGGCAAAAATTGCTTAAAGCTTGAGTTAGTCCTAACTGATTTAGGCAGAAAATTTAAAAATATAAATTAAATTGCTTACCTAAGGTAAGGCGAAATAAAAAAAATTCTTTGCCAAAATTTGTGTGCAAATTCATTCTAAACAAAACTCCGCGAAAAGACCCCGAATAGTGGAAAAAATACCTTAATCTCTTCGATCTGACCGCATTTTAAGTGCACGCAAACTTCCTGCTGCCTACAAAATCGACCAATCAACCAACCAATGAATAGACTTGATGAACAGCTTGTCTGTTAGCCTGTTAGCCGACCAAAGCTTATCGCTTTCCATGCTTTAACTCTTCTTCGTGCAAGCTGATGAACAGTTTTGTGCTTTGTTTCTGTTTCTGCTTTCGCTTACGTCTGCAGGATATTTTCAAGTGGCAAGAAAAACAATTGCAGGCACTTCAATAATAACGGCACACAACAAAACAACACCCAACAGCCACCACCAGTGACAATAATAACAATAATAATGAGGAATAAAACGCAAAACAAGTGCAAGGAAAGAAAAAATAATAACAATAACAATAGGGTAGTGAAAAATACATGAAAATAAAATATGCGGTGGCACAGCTGTAAAAAAAAGTAGAAGCGCAAAACCTCAACTTAAACGCTGTTGGGAACAAAAACAATATCGGACACATTGACAATAACATACAAACTTGCATACTTAAGGCTTGCGTATGCGAGACATAACGAAATTATTACGCTAAAACACCCAAAGCACAGGGTGCTCAAACATTTGTCTCAAGGAAATATGTTTGCAAAAAGAGTCGAAAAACTCGAAACTCCTCATTACTTTTGAATTTGTTGGTGCTTTAACTTGACTAAGATAAATTGACGCCCAGCAAATTATTGCGACCTTTCACAATTGAGCCGCGCTTTGCGTATTTTTCTTAAACTATGTGAAGATTAAGTAAAATCGGTATTTTGTATATGGATGCTGATTGGCAGGAAATGTGTTTTTTTAACTTGTTAAATAATTTTTAAAACCCCTTTTTTTTTTGGTGTTTGGTCGAGCTCCTCCTCCTATTTGTGGTGTGCGTCTTGATGTTGTTCCCCAAATAGGGGGACCTACAGTTTCAAACCGACTCCCAATGGCAAATATATTTTTTTATATTTTTATGAGGATCTTTTTCTTGGCAGAAATACACCCGGAGGTTTGCCAATGCCTGCCGAGGGGCGACCACTATTAAAAACAACTTTTTCTTAATTTTGGTGTTCCACCGAGATTAGATTTGACAATTGAAATAGTTTAAAAACAGTTGGCAATCGTACTCAGACATAATTCAAGATCATTCGATTGATGTCCATATTGCAATCTCAAAAAAAAAAAAAATAAATAAATGGTTACATTATACTACTAATATTTTCACATATAATACCTCTACCGAATAATTGTTTTTTATATTTTGTTTGTTATTCACACATACTTATGTATATCAATATATTGTATTTTAACATTTAAGTTTAATATTTAAGTAGGAAATTTCTGTTGAAAATTATGAGGCAACCCTGTTGAAAAATATTTCGGAACTAAAGTTGGTAAATGTACATATCTTTTATTTGTATAGTTTTGTAATTATATATATTAGTTATATCTATATTTATATTTAAATAACACGTCGCATTCTTATATAAAAACAGGTATTACACCTGTCTAGATAAATTTAGAAACGAAATCTTTTTATGAATAAAAATTGCATCCAAATCGCTTTTTATTTTACTATTTCATTTGCTCGGCACAATCTTGTGCTTCAAAACGATACGGGGAATCTTCTCAATTTCAGCAATGAATCTCCCTTACTTAGAACCACTGAACTCTAATGAATAAAACAGTAAACGAGTTCCCCCTCAAATCTTAAATATACTCTGCGCCTTTCTTAATATTATAGAGGGATAGCAGATCTCATAAAACTGGGCAAAAATCAAAACAAATTGAGTTTTGTTCATTTGCTAAAACTTACAAAATAAAAATAAGCTTGTATTCTTATAATTTTTACTACCCTGTACTTAATCTATTCGTCTCTGTAGCTGCTCACTGTAAGCCATCAGCTTTGTAACTAACAGTACTCTGTTGTACTTACTATATGTGTTTGTGTACATATATCAATTTCAAATTTCGCTTTCAAAGCGTCGAACTATCAAGGACTATAATGTGAATGTAGGACAATAATACAATCGTACGCAGGCACACAGCGTGGAATATAGTTTACATAGTAAACCTTAAGGATGTGTAGAGTACTGTGTAGGAAAATCTAAGCTAGTGTTGGGCTTTATTATATATTCGTTGAGTAATAAGTTGTTTGATTGTGATTTCAGCTCACATATATCATCAGTATTATTTCTAATTGAAATTTCGGGGTGAAGTATACTTTAGTAAACGTAGGAGAATAGGTGATCTTCTATATATATACATAAATATGTAGCCATATTTATCCTTGTGCGGGGTGCCGATGTCTACCACCAGAGCTAAACGAGAGCGCACGCAAGCTGTAATTTTTTTCTTAAGCTAATTGATTGCGAGCTTATTAGACAATCGCCCGTTTGAAACCAGCGAATTTTCTTGCAGGGATGGTTGAACATCTGTTTATATATGTATGTATGTAAGAAAGTGTGCTTCGATCTTACTACATGAAAGCGTGAAAGTGTATTTTTGTTGTTTCCACATTGTTTGTTATACACGTATAAGGGAACAGATAGTCATTCACTTAGTCACTTCCTACAAGTTACAATAAATAAAAAATAAAAGATTTGCTAAACACATACAGTTGATACTCACAAGCAACTGGTATGTATTTGTAAATAGAACAGAAGGGTGTAAAGTAATTTGCTAGCAACAAATACCAAACGAACAGCTTTGTCTTTACACTCTGCACTCAGCTGTGCTGTTTCTTAAGCAGTGAGAGAAGGAAATTGAACTAATGCGCTACATGGTATGAGTTGTGAATTTTGTTTCTATTGTTGTGAACTAAGTTCTATTACATGTATAGGTGCTTATAAGTTGGTGTGGAATTAAATGAGGGGTCTTTAGAAACTCATTTAGGCAGTGTTATGGAAAAAAAAATGCAAAGCATGTAATGAGGACATTGATGAAGAGATAAATATATTTTTTTTGCGCAATAAATGGGTTTCCCCAAAAACACAAACGGATTTAAAATGAAATATAGCATGGTATAGGTATAAAACTGCAGGTCTCTCCGTTTGTGGAACAACTGCAAACGCAAACCACAAATTAGAGGAGTAGCTCGGCTAACAGTAGCTTCTAACAGGTGTATGCACCAATTATATTTATACATATACGTGTGTACATATGTATGTATATTAGTTGAGTTCAGTGCTCATTCAAGTTAAATATTATATTTATATATGTATAGGTATGTACATATGCTTTCATTAAACTCCTTGTGTAGCAGAGGGCACGTGACGATTCGTTACACAGCTATTTAGCTGCGAATAAGTAGGTTGCTAGGCCTCCTATCCTAACTTGGTGATAGATGAAAACCGCCTACAGCTCCAAGTAGGGGTTTTGGTCCGCGAGTGGTATTTTATTTCCTATCTACCTTGCATATCTGCAGAGCGTTTCCCTATCCGCCACCTGGGGACGCGAGCGATGAGAGACAGGCAACTCCACACAAAAGTTATACCAGTAGTTATTTTTTGTTTGTTTTTGTTTGAATTATATACTAACATTCCATTCTTAACAACGCTTTAGAATCACTGTTTTTGAAAATAAATTTTATCAAGACTAAATAAGTATTACCGCCAAATTTATATTACCGCCTGCTAGTGTCTGCGGGATTCCTATTAAAGACATATATGTAAATATTCTAAACAATTTGTGACAAATGGATTCTCTCTTTGTCAAATATATCTGGTTAACTACTGTAACTGTCGCAGCATTCCTGAAAATGCGAGAGTTGTTGAGTTAATTAATAAAATAAGAGAATAATGAAAATATGTAGCGAATACACCGATAAGAGTTTAACTCTACAAAATAATCAACAAAGCGGTGAAACAAGTCGTTGCCAGTGAAAGTGACGTGGAAAATTGGTGTGTAAGCTTGTATGTGCGTTTGAGTAATTTCTGATTCGTGTGTTATAGATAATGAAAACATACTATACTTATGTATGCATGCCCATATACAAGGATGGCATATTTTATATACTTACATACATATACGCACAGAGTACAAACAGCTTTTGTATTATTTTTTTATATGTGAATATTTTGAAAATTTTTATTTTTAGTTAATGGCTAACTATTTGAAATAGCTTATTAAAATTATACAATAGTTTTTCGTAAATATTCTTTATATTTGTTTTTAAATTTTGCTTATTTTCGTTTTCGATTCAATTTTTTTTAGATACATACATACATATTTTTTGTCATCTACATATTTTATTTATTTTTTATTATGTAAATGAGGCGTTTATACCCTCATCATTGTCTTTACGAAATTTATATAAATTTTAATGGAATTATAATGGAAAATATAATGGAAATAAAAAATAAAAATTGTCGTGCTGCATTTAGCTTTAATAACGGCTTTTATGGGCCCTAACATTCTGTTAATCGAATTTTGTAGTGTTTCTCTTGTAATTCCGTTATCCCAAAGTTTTTCACAGATTCAATTCCTTGGTTTTTTGCGTTATCTTTATCTAAAAATGCGAAAAGAATAAATAAGTTTTTTTAAGAATATATTTTACACTTTATTTGAGGAGTGTGCGAATCAGCAATTCCCCTGTAACATTACTTTAATTTAATGAGAATACGTAAGCGCGCTTTCGGTTATATTTTACAAGTGGGCATTTTATTTTTGATTTCATGTTTTTATGCTTTTGCTTAGCCTAACCTCCGAGTGTATTTCTGCCATGAAAAGCTCCTCATAAAAATACCTGCCGTTCGGAGTCGGCTTGAAACTATAGGTTCCTTCATTTGTGGAACAACATCGAGACGCACACCACAAATAGGAGGAGGAGCTCGGCCAAACACCCAAAAAAAAAAGGGTGTACGCGCCAATTATATGTATATACATATATATACAGCTGTTTAGAAACGACACTTATTTCAAAAGAAATTTTCCATTTTCCTTTTAAACACGTATTTTCATAACTTGTTGCCAATTTTATTTAAACATATCGCACCCTAAATACAAAAGGGTCACAACTCAAAATTTTCCACACTCGAGCTTGACTTGTTTACAGTAGCACAGAAAACAAACTATGTGACATATCACGCTGAAATTTGCCATGTAAGCTTATAACAGTCCTACCAAAAAACAAAAAATTTATTTTTGCCATATGTCATCCGTAGACCGTTTTATTGATAACGTCTCGTTCATATTTGAGCAAATGGTACATTTTGAGTTGTGACCCTTTTGTATTTAGGGTACGATATGATAAACTTAAAAACTAGTGGAAAACAATTTAATCCCAATTCTTTATTAAATATATATATTTTTTTTTAAAGCATGTGAAATGCACGATTTGGATAGGGCAACTAATTAGAAACAGTAATGTATTATCAGATCTACATAAAGGCAGCATTTGGTTCCATAACCCTTTTGCTTCAACACTGCCTCACATCGATTGCGCATTGATGTAATGAGATTCTGACAGCGCGCCACAGGTATTGCTTGCGATGCCGTTTTTACTTCGGCAAAAAGGACATCCATATTTGGGATATTTTTGGCACTCACGGCTTTTTTAACGTCATCCCAGAGATGCTCTATTTGGTTTAAGTCCGCACTGGATTATGGCCATTTCAAAACATTGATGAAATTTTCGTCGAAAAACTGTTTCGTCAACTTTGACGTGTGCTTTGGATCATTATCCTGTTGAAACTTCCATATAACAGGCAACTTCTCCTCAGCCCACGGCAACATTACATTTTTTAGTATATCGACGTATTTCTCCTTATTTAAAATTCGATAAATTCTATGGATTGGGCCAACACCATTCCACCAGAAACATCCCCACACCATGATTCATCCTCCACAATGCTTCACTACCCGTGAAACGTAGCGAGGATTGAATTCTTGGTTGATTGGCCGTCGAACATACCTTCTACCCTCTGGGCCTATGCGATTTATCTTGGTTTCATCGCTGCAAACGATATATTTCCATTGATTTAGAGTCCATGACCAATGGGATCTCGCAAAGACTACTCGCCGTCTCCTTTGTATCTTGGTTAGAAGGGGCTTCTTGCGTGCTGCTCTGCCATGCAGTCCAGATTCGACCAGACGCCGAGCAATTGTCCTCTTGGATATTTCGAAATTATATTGATCCTGAATTTCCCGTTGGATGTCAGTGGAAGTCGTGTTTGGGGTCTTTTGGAGATGATTGCTATCTTGCGGTCAATTTCTGCTGAAGTTTTCCGGGGCCTTTTCTTAGGTGGAACATTGTCAACAGTCTTAAAAAGTTAGATATGCTTTAACGCGTTAAAAACCATTTTTTTGAGCATTTCACTTGCTTAGAAATTTCACTGTACGACTTTCCAGCCTTACGAAGGTCAAAAATAGAGCTGCGCAGGGCAGGTGTACAGCTGCTGCTTTTTCCCATTACACATCTTGAAGACGAATATTTTAGTTGCTTTTAAACAACCAATTTAAAATATATACATACCAAAAAGTCGATTATATTACTATTAAAATAACACAACTTGCCGAATATGCTTCCATTGAACAACTGTTTCTATTTAATTACTCGTCTCAGTTTCTTTACCTTGAACTAAGTAACCCATGGACTGCGTTGGATAAAATTAACGGTACTTCAATTACACAACTACAAAACTAGGCGCATTGGGTAGTAAATAGAGTAACAAAAGCAATGCAAATGATTTTAAGAGAAAAAATAACGGTAAATTTAAACAGTTGAATATTATGCTCATCAATCGTTTATCAAAAGAGAGCGTTTTTAATTAGCTGACAACAGCTGTATGTATGTAGAAGTAATATTATAATTTAGATTAAATTTTTAACATATTAAACTCAATATGGAAAATTATAATAAAATGTCATGTTGTGTCAATAAAAAACAATAATAATAAATTTATTATGAATTATAGGTAAAGCAAACACCCTTTGACGTAACAGCTAATTTCTAAGAAATTATTTTTTACCTTAAAAAAAAGAAAAACCATGCCCGGGTCAAAAAAACCAAACAAACGTCTAAACGGCTAGCCGGTGTGATTCCAACCGCTCTTTCGATTTCCAGTATATAACTATATTGATTTGACTCTTTCTGATATATACATACATACCTACATACATAATAGCGCAGCGCTGTTCCGTTGTGTTCAAGTGCAGCCGTTAGTTTTTGTCTGATAGGCTAATAAGCAAGCGATTAAGCAAATTTAGTAGAGTAATATATTAAATTAACTAAAACTCGATAAAGATTCGTGCGCGATAACTAAGCAAAAGTCATTTTCTTTGGAAGGCGGCGCTTGATTTCACTGCCTAACAAGCGAACGACACAACAACAAGAGTACTGATTGATACTCCCATTTTGATTGGTGATAGGATAATTTGATCAATTGCTTTTGAATAGTAGTCTTCAATCGAAGAATCAAATTGGCCTCACGTAGTCGTCGGTATATAATATAATTTGTTATTACATCTATTAGGACTAGCTACCCAACACCATAAGGGAGTTCACAAGTCATGTTGTGGGTCGTATTTGTTCTATTTTGCTATTGATTAGATCGTGGGAACAATTCCTACCGTCATTAATCGCCAATGTCACTCGCAGGAAAACAGTCTACCACAGGGTTCGGCATTCGAAGTGGCTGCTGTCTGTTAGTTGTCTAAATGACAGTCCCGAGTATTGTTTACAAGCGCGCGGAAGCATTTTGCCGAAAGGAAGCGCGAAAAAAGAAAAACAGTTCTTTCGCCATTTGATGAAGTGCCAATCAAATGGCGAAAGAACTGAAATATCTGACCGTAGCATCCGCCGCATACTGAAAAATGATCTCAAAGTCAAGCCTTACCAGAGCCAAAAGGCGCATGATCTCACACCAAAGCAGCAACAAATCAGACTTGAGAGAGCGAAGGAGTTGCTTCGCTTGGCCGAAAGCGGTCAATTTCCGAACGTTGTGTTTTCTGACGAGAACATTTTTCAAATTGAGCAATTCGTAAACTCCCAAAACGATAGGGTTAATTTAACTGACCGTTCAAGTCATCGAATTTGAGTCATCGATTGGCCACCAGGAGGTAACATCCGCCACAGGTAATGGTTTGGGCCGCTGTAATCGCAGATGGGCGCTCTCCAATCGTTTTCATCGAGCCTGGCATCAAGGTAAATGCGAAATATTATCAGGAAAGTATTGTGGACGTTGCTTTGAAGCCCTGGGCAGACAAACATTTCGGTCGCAGACCATGGACGTTTCAACAGGACTCGGCACCGTCTCACAAAGCTCGAGTGAACCAAGAATGGCTAAAAAACAACGTTCCGAACTTCATAACGTTCACACAATGGCTCTCTCAGACGCGAATCCGATGCATTATTCTCTTTGAGCCATTTTGGACAGCAAGATCCGAACTAAAAGATTCACCAGTCTCGAGGCGCCGAAAAAAGTCATTGTCCACGAGTGGCCCAAAATACGTGCAAGTCACATTCGGGCAGCTTGCGATTCGTTTCTGGACCGTCTCAAGGCCCTAGTCAAGGCAAAAGGTGGTCATATCGAGCAAAAGTAAATTGATTCTTAATTTTGTATTATTTTCACACATTTTTTACTTTGAATTGAATAAAAGAAATTTTCCAAACTAAATTTATGGCCATTTTATTTGGTTACATTTCGAGTGCCGGACCCGGTAAACCATTTCCTTAAGAATTGCTACTTCTTATTTTATACGTGATCGAGCAATTCAAAGTATGAATTGCTGTTTCACGAGAAACGAAACATTATTACTCCAACACTAACTTATCCAGGGAGAAACCTCAGGCATAGTAGTTTTCTCATTTAAAATATATACATACATAATTTTTCATTTTGAAAAAAAAAAGAAATGTTTTACTTTTGCTCTCTTCCCTTTAGTGAGCACTTTATTAAGTTCTCGTACATCACATTACCTCTTTTTTATACCTGAGATTACTTGCAGAACCACTTGAGACTATACACGCATACACATATGAATACATGCATATGGGGATGCACATTTCAAATTGTGAAACATAAAATCAATTGCTGCAAAGCAACAAAAGCGGGTATAATAAATAATCCCTGACATTCTGTTTTATTCAAGAAATGGAACACAAATGCAAGAACTCTGATGTGCAAATGTGTTTACATATTTAAACAAGTGCGTGCATATGCATTTATACATACATATGTACCTATGTCTATCTATATGAGCACTTAACAGGCCGTATTCGAAACGAAGCATTCTGCTATATTTAAATATTCATAGGTACAAATACAAATCTGCATAGGTGCATACGTACGTATGTATGTACTTGTATTTATGCACTTTTGTATGCATACAAATTATGAAAGGGAAAGAAAAAAATTTCTAATATTGTCGCAAAGCACACACACGCGCTGCTGTTGAGGGACATGCTTTGTGAAAGCAATGCTAGACAATAATGTTATGAGAGTGAGCAGAGCGAAGAGGGGCAGGCTAAAGAGAATGTGTAAAAGAACTTTTGTGCAGTGAGTGCCTTTTGTTTTTTACAACGTACGTTTTACTAAGAGTGCCAAAGAAGTTACAAGTTTCTATAGTAGATGTAGGCATCCAGACACGTTCTAACTACATACAGTGGTGGGGAGAATAATGAATATATTATTACAAATTAATTTAATTACCATTAATGTTTAAACTGTATAGGAATCATTTGTTGCTTATAACTGTAATTTGGTGCAGACGTGATTTTCGCAACTTAATTTAAGTCAACATGGAATGAGGGACAAGCGATTAGTCAAAGCTCAATTTACCCTAAGAAATTTGAGAAGCTAAATATTTAGCAACTCAGTTGTTCCTGTCTTAAGCGGTAACACCACTGTAGAAATTTCAAAAAATTGATTTTTTTTTTATAAGCTTAAAAAATTCTTTGAACCTTTTAAAATACAGAACAAAAAGTTTTATACGTTACCGAAGTCTATTTCATAAATATTTTAAGCTTTTAACCAAGCGTTAGTGACTGCTACCTAACGACTTCTCCAAATTTCCAAACTTTAAACGCGTTTTTCTCAAAACACGTTTTCTGAAATTGGCACGCAGCATAACTCAAACAATTTTAAATATTTTTAATCAGGTTTTTCACTACGTCTGTATAATAACCTTCTTAAGAGAAGAGCGTAGGGGATTTTCGATAGATTAATTTAAACGATTGTTATAATTATTTAAGTGCCGTTTTTTTTAGTCCAAAATAGAGTTTTTTCCTTCAAATGCTTGCTAATTCCACAAAAATAAATATTTTTTAAATCCCCTACGTGTTTCTCTAGCTATTCTTATCTAGATTAAGAAAAAAAATGTTTCTTTGTTCCAGATTAAAATTTGCACCCTCTGTGCTGCGTGCCGCGGAGCTCCTTTAAGAGAAACCACATTACAAAAATGTCTCCAATGCCGCCATTTTGTAAAATTTTTCGATCAAACTTTGTAGTTTTGTATTTAAGTATATAAGTAATAACTTCCCAAATCAGAGTGATTGTTTCCCCTTTCCTTCTATACAAAAAAATTCTTTAAAAATCGTGTTTATTTTACGCGTGTACAGTGGTGTTACCCCTTAATTTAACTTATCTAAACTTAAGATAAATTATCTCAACTGAAATTAAACTAACTTAACTTAAAGAAAATTGAGAACCTGTAGAATTTAAAGCCCAATTGTCTAGCCCTAACTGGCTTTAACTTATTTGAAGTTAGCATATCTTAACTTGATTTAAAATTTACTGTAGGTATGTACAAATAGCATAAATGCTTGAAAAACTTGGAGAACTTTTGGCTTTAGGTTATTAAGTTGCGGGCTTAACTTGGTTAAAAACGGTAAACGAATTTTTTAATTTAATTTTATAAGCTTCCAAAAATATTTAAAATATGTGTGAGGCTATTTTCGCGATACGCCTTATTTGAAGATTATAGGTATAATAGCTCTTATTTTTAATCTTTTACTTTCCTAAGTAAGTAAGTAATTTGTAATTTTTAGTGCTTTAAGTAATAAACTTGTATTTTCATATACTTAATTTATATATGAATGAATAAATAAATAAATGAATTGATATGAAATATTAAAATTTTCAAATAATTAATAATAAATTCATATATAATATTTTTATACTATTTATGCATTCTAAAACGTCTTCAAAATAAAAATGCCAAAAATTTCACTGCTTTAATTATTTCCCATGTTAATTTAGGAATAGAACGATTTGGTAACTTGAGTTATAGGTTTTTGAGATTTTACGGGCGCTAAGACTCTGCAGTTAGAGCAGCGAGAAAATAAAGCTTGCCAGATGCCCGTAAATAATTTTGAATATGATTTTATTTGATGTGGTAACAGGTAAATAGCTCTCAGCGCATTATTTGCATTCTGACTGCTAAAGCAAGCAAAATCAGCGGCATTGCATCAGTGGCGAAGAGGAAGCGGGCGATCGCGGTAATAACGCAGAATCATGAAATTTAGCGAGGTCCTCAACAATCTGTGCGATCCTTCTGCCAGAAAATTGTGAAACACAGATGGCGCTCCAAGCAGTAAAGAAGGCGTTGTTCCTAAGCAACGACAGGTGGGCATTCCTACTACCTATGACTAGTAGCGGCAGGCTAATTACCTACCCTTTCACAAATCAAAATATATTAACGAAACCAACCCAAGACTGAGCCTTGTCGAGGCCCTATGCTCTCAAGAGAAGTGAACAAGGAACAAAAACATTTTTTATTTCATCTTTGACATTTGTCAATAACGATAAAAAAACGCGTTAAAAATTTTTAAGCTTATGAAAATGTTGGATCTTTAAGATATCTTTTAACATATCGCAAAATTCGTGATTTGTTTTGTGAAAATAATCGTCCGAATGAGTCGACAATTCAAAGGTTGCTGAAAAAATTTCAAGAAACTGATTCTTTCGAGTATAGTAAAAGCATTGGCAGACCAAATACTGGATATTCTGTTGAGAATATTGCTGATGTAGCGCCAAGTGTTGCCGAAGAACCTTCAACATCGATATTTCAATGAAATTAGGCATTAATGAATCGATTGTTTGGTGGATTTTACCTGTAGAGGTGCTTATGGTGAGCATTTAAATGATGCCAATTTTCACATATAATTGTTGAGAGCCGTATTTTGAAATATAACATTTTTTACATTTACTTTTACGCGCAGTTAGATCCGTAGTAACGCGAGCAATTAGCACTATTTACGTGCTATGTTGCCAAATTTCTTTATAATTAATAAAAATATTTTTTAAACATTTTTCTTATAAATTTTGATAAACCATTCTTCCATTAGTTTTGCCACCACTTTATATTGGCATGTACATATCTTCTATGTACTATTGCATATATACATACATACATATATGTACATATATTATATGTACATAAGTGGCTTGTAATTAAATTCAACCAGTCTAATGCGTTCTCGAACAACCCAACTCGAAGCAATAATGGCAGAATACAAGTGGAGAAGTGCCTAAGTTCGTCCGGGCGGAATATAACTTTATGTACTTAAATGTATGTAAGTATACCCAGCGTACGACTTAAAATCATGTTTAAATGTGACGATACCCAACACATGGATATGTATAGGGTGGGCCATGTAAAATTGGCTTTTTGAATCGGCTATAAAAAAAAACTAATCAATATTTTTTCAAACTTTTTATTATTATTTTGAAGATTGAACATTGTCATTTACGAATGAAAAATAATATCGTTCAAATGACTGCCGCGACTGGCTTTACAGTAGGCCATTTGATCAACTCAATTTTTAAGCACATTTTCGATTGTTTGGGCTTCAATTTCATGAATGGCAACTTCGATTTCGTGTTTTAAAGCATCAATCGTCTCTGGATGGTTCGCATAGCATTTGTCCTTAACGGCTCCCCACAAAAAAATAGTCCAACGGGCTTAAATCACAGCTCAGAGGCAGCCAATTGATATCGGAGTTTCGGCTGATTATTCAGTTTTTAAAAACGGTAGCCAAAATTTCGAGTGTAACTTTGGCAGTGTGACAAGTTGCACCATCCTGTTGAAACCTAATGTGGTCCATGTCATCCTCTTTAATTTTTGGAAACAACACGTTGAGCATGTCACGGTAACGCTCGCCATTTACTGTAACCACGGCTCCTCGCTCATTTTCGAAAAAAAATGGCCCGCTGATGCCGCCAGACCAAAAACCGCACCAAACAGTGACTCGTTGTGGATGCATTTGCTTCTCTACAGTAACGTGTGGATTTTACTGCTTATTGACGTAGCCACCGATGTGAGAATCAGAAAATAAGAAGAAGACTGACCACTTTAGAAATAGGTTTTCAATATTTCCCAATCTCGTTCAAGCGTATAGCGTCCCATTTCGTAAATGTCAAACCTTTAAGTAAATTATGAACACATTTGATATGTCATTTGTGTTACCATTCTCAAAAAAATAGGTGGTTCAAAAAGCAAACGCTATATGGCCCACCCTATATGTATGCATACCAATGCTTGGTTGATACTTGAGTTGCAAGTATTCATCAATCAAAAACTTCCAAAAATCTTAAATATAAGAATGTTAGGATTTATCTAAATTTGTTAGGATTGGTTCCGGCAGTCAGGTCTGTGGGTGTGCCCATTCGTTTCTGCGATCACCTCCTCGTTTCAATAATTTTTTGATGGAAAAGGAAAATCACTCGACTTCCTCGATGCAAACGAATGCTTCAAAGAGATGTTACTAACTAAACACAACCTCGGTACGTGTCAGTAGTGCCATCTTTTTGATTTTCCATGGAGTTTTCAAACGACCCTCGTATATCTGAATCATATAAACTTTTGTACGAATTAAGTCAATGCCTCCAACAAGACGATGCTTATACTGCCCCACGGACCTGAGGCACGTTCTGGAAGTAATAGGATATGGCAACCATGCAACTAAGTTATGTATGAGTATAAAACTTGCGCTGGGTATAAAAAAGCAAGTAATCTTTAAAAAAAAGTAAAGTGGAGAGGAAGTTTTGCAAATATGAAAGCAAAAAGTTATAAAATAAAATAAATAAAAAAATATTTGCAAAATTTGTAGTGGATGCGTAAACTTAAAATAAAACCAAATCAAAAAAATAGAAACTACTGGGAAAGTTCCATTTGTTTCAAAACTTGAAACTGCGTAAATTCTCCGCTCGTACTATATAAATAAGTTAGTGCAGAACTTTTGAGGAAACTGTTTGATAATGGGCTAATAAATACCGTATTTTCTCAATTGTAGTTGGTACTTTAGTACTTTTATTGTTGGTCCAAATACGTGCGTGCGCTGTTCACCACACGTCTCTGCACATACATACATATACACTATACATAAATTTGCATAAAGGTTTCATACAGTTTCCCATCTACTTTCAACAATTGAAGCAAATTTACGCACATAATTAAATTGATTGGCGGAGGAAAACAAATGGCAGCAGCATCTCTAGTTCTGTTACTATCCTGCAAGGAAAAGATGTACGTGAACTGGTGAAACAAAGTTCTGCGGCGCGTGCTGACATCGGGCTCCAGAGTGAGACACAGTGGCAAGGCAGAAAAGTAAAGGCCATCAATTGTTAATTTAATATTAGAATAAAGTGTCCTGAAGCATCACTGGTATTCAAGGTGACACACAATTAATCCTCAAATATTTGTGTTTTGTTTGAATAACCTTTTTCCTAATAAAACAAGTGATTTTGAGCGATGGACATCTTTATTTTGACCTTTACGCGCTCCATTGCTTATCTCTTTGTATACTGCAGTTGTCTCGTTCACACAAGTGTCAAATATGATTTACGTACGACGCCATTTGCAAAAATTATAAGTCTTCTGATTGGGGGGGTGATGGAGGGTGGATTTTGAAACACCTCTTATAACAAATGTTCGATATTTTTATGTGGAAGAAAATGCGCATTACCGTCAATAGTCTTTACAGTCCCCTTCTCTGAAAGGTTCCCACAGCTTCTGCAATGGGGTTTAAATGGTAACCCTAGCTTTTCCGCGTGTGTGCCGATCGTCCAGTTACCCGTAAACACAGCTACGAGTTTGAAAATTGAATGGCGAGGAGTCCAAAGTACTTTTTGAGTCCTTCGTATATCGTATTGGGGCCAAAGGGATTTCGAAATAGCGCATGAAGAAATGGAGCTCCTCTTTTCTGCACTTTCCTGAGAAATAATTTGTGCAGTTCCCCTTTAACAACTGTGAGGGGGATGCCGATGACCGGGTAGGAGGTCTCTGAGGGCAATTCAGTTCCCTTCCTGACAAGCTCATCAGCAATTTCATTTCCCTCTATGTTCCTATGTCTTGGAATCCAGATTAAAGGAATGTTACCTGCACACCTAAGAGATTTGATCTCTTGACAAAATTGGATCTGCACCATGGCGTCATCAGAGCCTTAATCGCGGCTTGACTATCGGAGAAAATGTTAATATCTCCCTTGCCCCGCTTTCCCTAAGCATTTTGGATGCTTGCAGGATCGCAAAGACTTCTGCTTGAAAAACACTAGCAGTGTTCGGCAGTTTAAAAAAGATAGATAAATTGGCTGATTTAGAAAAAACCCCTGCTCCGACTCCCGATTCTCATATTTTTATAAAAAAAGAGGTTGTCTGTAAAGTCGGTTTACTGACGATAGTTTAACGTGACAACGTCATAAGAAAATATTGATGGAATGGTTGCAATTTTCAAAACAAAATTTTAATTTTATTTGTTTGATAGATATTTTGTATGGATATAGAGGAGGAGGTAAATGGAATTGCAATGGAATAGGTCAAGTTATATTTACACAAACGTGAAAAATGACGAAACATTTATCAAATTCACGAAAGATATCTTCAATTTCGATTGTGCATCAGACGTTAATAAGTCAACAACACTAAGAGGCACCATCATCGATTTGCCTTTTTCAAGACACTTTACACTCGAAACACCCCCTTTCATCTCCTACTTTTTCTATCATCGTCCTATTCTCAACAGAGAAATGGTTCATTACCATGCACACAGGAAGAAGGCATATGCAAATACAAGTATGTGAATTTATATACCTACATATACGCATATACATACATATATATGCTCACTCAAGTAGGACAGAGCCAGATGTCGAACGTTGCCGAACGCGGGGGCCGATTGTGCTCTTTGTCGTTCGTTCCGCGCTCTCGCTTGCGGTTCAAGCACATTAGCTTACATTTGCTTGCGTACGGAATAGATTCGTATATTTGATATGTCCATATGACTTGTATGCATCTTTACATATAGATTTGTTCTTTTTGAAAATTGCGCGAAATTGTATATGTATATGCATGTTTATATACATATATTAGTATACAACATATCTTATAAGGTATATGGTAAATATTATTATACCATAAATTTTTTCCTTCATATATAATAAAAAAATTAATAATAATAACATTAAAACAACAGGTATTATTAACAAACTTGGTTTTATTTTAAATTCTTCAAGTAAATCAAATTAATAATAATCAATAAGAAGGCATATGCAAGTACAAATACGTGAATTTATATATGTACATATGCGCATATACAAACATATATACGCTCACTTAAGTAGGAGAGAGCAAGATGTCGAACGTTGCCGTTCGTTTGCTTTGTTCGTTCCGCGCTTTCGCTTGCAGTTCATTCAAGGTAACGGCAATGAGCAAGGTAACGACAAATGAGCAAGGTAACGGCAAATGAGCAAGTTAACGACACATTTTTTCGTGCGTGCAGCCGGCTAAATCGAATTATAAGACGTTATCACGTCAAAAAATAAAAATTACTAACTGAAATAGGTAACATTTTGCAATTTATCGCACTGCTATTATTGTGATCGGTGCTGTATATTCTAAAATTGCATTAAATACAAATCGGGCTGTAAACACAATAGGTCTGTCCATAAAGCAAATAATTTGTAGCGAGTTCTGTTGTTCATGCATCCAAAAAACTTGCAAAGTAGGGGAAAGTGAGAGAGCAAAATGGCATTTCATTTTGAGGGGAAGTTGCAAATTTTTACTGGATACATTTTTACTTGTAAGAATTTGCAAGTGAGAAAAACAGCTGATCGCAAAGTTTTCGAAATACAAATCGAAAGCATTGAAGGTATATTTTGTGTTTTATGCTTGTACTTATTAACTAATTTGGCGATATAGTATATACATATATATATATAAGTACAATACATGCATAGACGGAAGCAAAGAAAATATGAAGAAAGCTGTGATTGCCACAACAATACAATTGCTAATGGAATGCTCTTCATCTGACAATGATCATGGAATGGAACAAATTATAGTGGACAAAATAAATTCATGTGATGCTTAAGCGCGTATTTTGCATTTTATTTGCCTATTTTTTTAATTTAATACGAGGTATCTCCCAAGTGACCATCGTTTGCGTTGGATTTTTGCTGATTGGACTCATATAGATGTATGGGAAAAAGTAGTCAAAAATTGAACTGATCGAATGGACAATGTAGCTCGTAGCCGCGGCGGCCATATGCCGGATTTCATATTAAAAAAAAGTCCCAGGAAATTATCTACCAGATTATAATAAAAAAATCATTCCCACAATATTTCTCCCTTGTTTTATCATTTGATTGTGATTGACGAAATTTTACACAACGCAATTGCCGGAAATCCCAGAAGAGGTATGGTGGAGTATTTAAACGATATGGAGTATACTGACGACATCGTACTTTTTTCAAGTAAACAAAGCTTAGTGATTTACGCGAGCAATCTTTAAAATAAGGATTGAAGATAAATATTACGAAAACCAAATATATAAATATCAATGCTATCCAGTCCAATAATATCACCACTGCTGGCCAACAGATCGACGATGCTCAGGAAGTCTTGGAAGAATGACTTGGAAGTCAAATTATTGCAGTTAGTGGTACCCTAGCCAATATGTCAGCTATATTAAATAAAGCAAAAGCAGCCTTTGTAATGCTTAAAAACATATGGCACTTCAAGCGCCTTACTGAAGAAACTCAAATCTGCATTTTTAACTCAATTGTTAAATCTGTTTTATTGCACGGCTAGGAGTCCTGACCAACATCACAGAAAATAGCATCCAAACTGCACTCTTTGGTAAATCGATGTCTTCGTAAAATAACGCGCGCCAGAAAACTGGACATGAAACATTGATTTCCACAGACGATGGTATGAGATCGCAATAAATATTGAAAGCCGTAAGAGGAAGTAGACCTGGATCGGACATACTCTTAAAAAGCCATCAAGGAATACCAGCGATGGAACCCTCAATGGCACAGGCGCACGGGACGACTCAAAGGATCCTGGTGACGCAATCTGCAGGATGATTTATAGAGCTCCAGAAATACGAATTTCACCCGGACGTAAGCTAAAGAAATAGCCAAGGTTAGAAGAAAGTGGAGATCAAGCCTCATAATCGGCGCGTAAGAAAACAATAATAATAAAAATTATTATCATATTAAGTTCTTAAGCTCTTAAAAAAATAAAATAAATACCCGATATTACAAAATACTTTTGATTTTTTCTCATTTTTTTGTTGTTGTTAGAGGTGTATAGGACAATTATGTATATGTAAGAAAAGAATTATATGAAAAAAATTAAAATAAAACGATTTTAAGTCACTTCACACTTATACTTTATATACTAAAAATGCATATCAAGAAGTTACTTGAAAATTCTGAATAACAAGTAGAAAAGATGATAGTTTTTTGAAATTTTCTAAATTATTAAACTATAGTTTTGTAAAAAATTAACGAAAAAAGTTTAGAATTATTATTATTATTACGAATATTGTAAAAAGGTAAAGTGACTTAATTATGTTAGCACAAGTGTACTTGTGTATGTATGTGTATAGATTCTTATACTTTTTATACAGGATTTACGTGTGGCATAGAATCAAAGTAATTAGAAAATTCCTGAAACTAACAATACAATATTTATTGAATTAAATTAGAAATAGATTGCCTACATAATATTTCATTTAGCTATTATTGAAATCACCCTTTGTTGAACTCAATTGATTTAGTTAACTCTCGTGGAAAAATATGAATATGCGAAAGAAATGAAAAATACTGTTACAGAATAAATGTATTTATGATTTGCTATCTCGACTAGTTTTGTAAAAAGAAAAATGGGAAAACCTCATCTGCCAGCAAACTTTTTTTACCTGAGTAAGGTATACTAAATATAAATAAATTTTACATACTCGCATGTCTTTCAAGTGTATTTGTACTCATGTATGAGAATAACCTATTGATGCCAGGCAAGTCTTTACTTCCGTCCAAATTGGTAAATAAGTGCACATTTGTATGTGTGTATTGTATTGTAAGTTGCTCTCTGCATTGAGATGACAAGGTATTTGTGTGTGACACTTTTTGATGTCAAGTAGCAACTACACAACAGCCGCGGAGTCAGCAATAGCAAAGCGTACTGTCTCATATTTATTTTCTTTGCTTCTGTTGCTCTTTGGTTACCCTGTAGTGAAAGTTTGTATTAATTGGGCTTTACTCACTACTGGTGTTCTTTTTAGCAAATGTGTATTAGTTTGATATTAAGCTTAAGCAGCGTTTCAGCAGTTTAAAAGTTTGTCTTCTTTATTAATTTATTTATTATTGTTTATTAGTCCATGAATACAAATTTCTTACAGACTAATCATAACGAAAAGTAGAATAACTATCGAACATGATTTAAATACCTAAAAAATAGAGTATAAAGTAATTAAAAATACGCACCTTGGAGATAAAAAATCGAGTTGGTTCGTATCCGAGATTGAATTAAATACACTTAAGGCTCGAACAAGAACAGAAAATGATTTTGGATGATGAAAAGGTAAGGAGCTACGAAGATTGCACTGTGGTATATTGAAATTAATTATTTCCAAAAAAATGAGAAGTCAATACTGCCATTGATGATGTTTTAAACAAATGAAGGCGAGCGAACTGAACTTCTTATTTCCAAAGACTTTAGGTTAATCAAAAGCAAACGAGATTTATATATGGGAATTGGTATAATGAACGTAGAGCGTATTTAAGAACAATTTTTATGACCCTTTCAAATCTGTTTGTGTATTATAGATTTTATGACTTGGTTTCTAAATGAAAGTAGAGTATTTCATATTGAATGAATGTAAGTGTCAGTGTATTCGGAACTATTTCGCCTCACAAATACTAATACCGGGTAAGCTTTCAAAATATTATGACTTATATGTCTATGAAATGAAATGAAAAGTAGAGCTGCAAGATCTTTAATTTCATCCAAACTTTGCAACAAAACTGTGCTATGAAAATATAGGTCATTCTTAGAGTAGAAATTCTCTCAAGCGCAGATATGTGTGGATTATAGTTGTTATATACATACTATATTAGAGAGGCTCTTCATGCTACACCCAAAATTTGTTCTATAGCCAAAGAAAATGAGACGACTATTTTGTTATTTTAGTTTTCAATACTTACCTGTGCCGCTAACTCTTCGAAAATTACCATTTTTACGAGAAAAATTCACTTTTCCGTAAATTTGTTACAAAATGCTTACAGATCGATATTATTTCATTTCCTAATTGGTGGATTGCTTATTAGAAAAAATATATATATATATATATTTAAAGTTTTTCATAAGGGCCTCAAAAGTTAATAGAGGCCCATAAGTAGAGGGGATAAAAATAGATTTGAGATTTGGTTTTTTTATTCTAAAGTGGTTAAATTAGGCAATGTTGAAAGTACAGTATGGAAAATTTCGTCTAAATCGCAATTAAAATGTAAATTTAGCCCATTTTCCACGTCAATTACAAAATTGTTAAACATTCAGCAAATATCGATATCGGCATTTTCTCTTTGCTTTAAGTTCAATGGGGCGTTAAGTGAGACCGCGAGCATAAATTATTGTTGCGGGGGATAAATTATTGCTGAATATTAAACACTGATAAAGATTTCCATCGCCCGAAATCATTTTTTCTTATTTACCATAGTAAAAAAGTTATTAAAAAAAAATGGATAATTGATTTTTCGCCACCTTATATAAGTAAGATTTTACGAATTATTGGTTGAATTTCTATTCGAGGCACACTAATTCCGATAGTATAGAAGACTAATTGCAGCTAGTGGGAAATCAGCTTTAATTAAGTTTGGCCAGTGGCGTTTCCTGCAGGGTGTACACATACACATGCACTTATCTCACTTTGTATTTTTCTGTTTTTTTTTTCTTACCGCAATGAACTCGTCTGCGGCGAGCGTTCGCTGCTTTTGTGCGTATGTGTCACACTTTTGTTTGTGCATCCATGAATGCATAGGAAATACTTACATATGTATGTATGTACATTCATGCGTTTCAAATTGCGTAAGTAGAGATTTGTTGATGCCATAGATAGCGGCGCCTATAATTGGCAAGTCATTGACCTGCATTTGGCAGAAATGTCTATTTCGCGCTTTTCTACAATTTTTTTTTCACATGCGTTATTTGTTTTCTACCTTTCATGTCTATTTCATGTCCAGCTGCACTACCGATGCACTAGGGTGCTAAAATTTGATTCACATAACAGTCACACGAAAGGGAGACGTTTTTCGTGTGCTAAAATACTGAGAGAGAATGATGAAAGCAATCGATTTTGGGCTAGTGATATCAGAAGAAAAAAGTAGCTACATCTTCACAAAAGTTGTTAAAAATGATATTACTTTGCGTACGGTTCCATATATTTAAAATGGGTATACCCCATGGTGAAAATAATTTAGAAGGTGTGGTCAAGATCAGACCGTTAACCGGCTCTCAGCGAATTTGAAATAATCAGCTGATTGGTTGATGCCACTGGGGTTATGGCAGTGGTTTGTTTACGAAAAATCTGAGATTGTGTGGGTGATGCACGGAAAAATTTGAACGCAATTTGCTTCGTTGCCGTCTGAACAGCGACTGATTGGACGAGTGTGTGAAATGAGCGGACAGAATTCGACTGCCGAGTACTTGATAACGAGGCAGCCAAATGTGCTCGAATTTTGTTTTTCACCATAACAGATTGGCTAAACCTAGTAGCCTATCATACTTAGGTATAGCTGACAAATAACCACACCCACTCACCTAATACCCCTCTCCCTTTGGACTCAACTAGTCGACACATACTGTTCCTAGGCCTACTTTTAGATGAGATAGACGATAACTGGCGGTGACTACACCGTACTGACAGGGCACGATGAACAACAACAACATATTTAAGTTCTATATAGCCAATTTCAATTTAATAATATAACATTTGAACAATATTTTCCTTAATTTTCATTGCAAATATTTGAAAATTGAGTAAGTGACGGTAAGTATCCGGAAGTACTGTGAAAAAAAGTTATTTTGTGGAGTGCCAAAAATTCTCGTTGATTTTTGATAATTTTTTCCCCCTAGCGTTCCTATACAACGAATCCACCGCATTCATACGGGGAAATTTGAAACATCGTCAGGGGAAAAATTGATCAAAAATCAACAACTTCTAAACCAAATGCAAATATTGTTATACTAGGCGGCCGCCGTAGCCGAATGGGTTGGTGCGTGACTACCATTCGGAATTCACAGAGAGAACGTAGGTTCGAATCTCGGTGAAACACCAAAATTAACAAAAGCATTTTTCTAATAGCGGTCGCCCCTTGGCAGGCAATGGCAAACCTCCGAGTGTATTTCTGCCATGAAAAAGCTCCTCATAAAAATAGCTGCCATTCGGAGTCGGCTTAAAACTGTAGGTCCTTCCATTTGTGGAACAACATCAAGACGGACACCACAAATAGGAGGAGGAGCTCGGCCAAACACTCAAAAAGGGGTGTTTCTAGTGATGGTTCGATGCTCGGAAGCACCTTCAAGGGTTTTACACTGCTTAATCAGTCGTGAGCTCGGCTATCCTCCCTTAAATTTGGTGACGCAGTCGTCGTGAAGGTGCCGTGACTTGCAAGACTCCAGCTTTCGGTAATACATATTTTTTCTTCTTTTCTTTTCCTTTTTTTTTTTTTGATACATAAAAATTAAAAAAAATAGGCAAACTTTCAATGGCAATCAAGTAAATGCCAAATTTCGCATAGAGTAATTTATTACTGACAGTCATAATAACAAAGAAAAAGTCTTCCACATCCTCCTACGCATCTGCTTGCGAACTTTTTCACCTCTTTATCATTCCATATTTTGCCACTTTTTCAGTTTCTAGTTATACATAAGTATGTATGTACATACATAGTACAATTTTAGTTTTTTCTTATCGTGTAGTGGGGCAGCGGAAAATGCCCAAAAAGTATAATAACAACTGGCCAGCCACGAATTTCTAGTTTTATGCAGAAAATTTTACTAAAACATGCAAAGTGAATTAAGCGGCTGCTTGGAATGGTGAGAATATGGTATGAACATTTTTATTGTGGTTGACAAGCACGAAAATGAGTTTTTCTATGTTTGTGCTATTATTATGCAAATAAATTTAACTTAATAACTGAATTGTGTAAAAACGGTTAAAAAACATTCGAAGTAAGTCGGAAGGTTAACACATTTTATGGAATTCCGCTGTGCGTTAATAAAAAATTTAATTAAAATACTAGTGCTTAAGCAGCTTTTTTATAATTGAAAGGCATTTCGCTATAACTGAGCTGTTTCCCTAACATTCACACTATTAGAAGTTTATCCGCAGACATTTTTTCTGAATACATTTGCCATGGCCGAAATGGGGTCGATGGTTTGTGACTGTTTGCTTAGGTTAGACAAAAATTTGAATTATTTATAGCATAAGTCACAACTGACAGTCTGCATCGCTATAAGCAGATGTAATAAAAAAATATGCTTATAAAATCTCAGAAATCGCAATTAATTGCACATCCGCTAAATGTTACGTACTCGTAAACCGACCGCCCATGGTTCGCGTTTTAATGGCGCCTGCTTTGCTAATTGGACCAACAATTTGTGTGTACGCAATATTATTAGTTTTATCAAATGCCATCAAAATACATTTCAGCACATGTATTGAGCTGAGCAGGGGGTTGAAGAGAGGCGCTAAATATAAGACGCGACAGAAATATAGCTCAGTTTAAGCCATCAAATTTTGTTTCTAGGCATATTTCACATTTTTTTATAAGAAAATGAAACAATTTAAAAATAAATTGGTAAATAAAGTTGTAAACATTACAACAACATGAGTATTATAAATTTTGCGAAAAAATAAATCACATCAAAAAATGAATAAAATTGGACGATCAGCGAGTAAGAATTGCCTGAACTTGAAAGGATCAGTGGATGAATCGAATGCCTCAGTGGTTTTATTTAATTTTTTTTGATATACTATATAGGGTTTTTTATTAAGAGGTGTTATTTTGATATTCAAAGAAAAAAACTATTTTTTAATATAAATGATCGGATGTTTATTTCATTATAAAGAGGAAGGTATGCCGTTAATAGTGGAAAATAACATCAGGCAAATGACCACCATTGACGGTCGGCCGCCGTAGCCGAATGGGTTGGTGCGTGACTACCATTCGGAATGCACAGAGAGAACGTAGGATCGAATCTCAGTGAAACACCAAAATTAGCTTCACTAATCCATCTTTGAGGTCTTGAATCGACCCTGGGCTGTTGGCGTAGACCTTATCTTTGACGTGGCCCCAAAGAGAAAAAAGTCACAAGGTGTTAAATCACAAGATCTCGGTGGCTAATTGTGGTCACCTCCTCGAGAAATAAGACGGTCCGGAAACTTTTCCGTAAAAAATCAATGGTTTCGTTGCTTGTGAGGCACGTAGCGCCGTCTTGTTGAAAATAAACGTTGTCCAGATCCATACCATCCAATTACGGCCATAAAAAATCGTTAATCATCTCTCGATATCGCAATCCATTCACCTGTAACACCTTTTTTTTGTATCTATATATATAAAAAGAAGTTACATTTCCTTGGTAATCTTATAACTCAAGAACCGCCGAACCGATTGGCACAAAAATTTTAGAGTCTTTTCTATCTTTAAGGAGGTGGTTTTTGTGAAGTTTGATTGAAATCGGTGCAGCCGTTCCTGAGTTATGACATTTTATGTGAGTAATGGTTTCCTCTCATACGAAATGCCTGTATGGGGAAAACAACAACAAATACACAGCCGCTTATGAGCGTTTCTGTTGTACTGTTGCGGTTGTAAGTGTATTATGTTAATATTAATTTTGGACGAAAATATAATAAAAACTGGAGCATTCAAGGAACTGGAAAAACATTTTTAACTTTATTTATTTTAGCATAATTTATTTAGCGTAAAAAATTGAAATGGAAATTAAAGAATGAAAGTTTAATTACAAGTTTTTATCGGCTCTTTCACCTTACCTGTATATAGGTGACCACCACAATGAAATTTTAAAAAAGTACAGAAAAGGCTATTGTGACATCTTTAGAAAGTATGTTGAATGAAAAAAATCAACTAATTCAACTGTTTAAACATTTTACGAGTTCTATAAAGAAAACTTATTTAATATGAAAAATTTCTTGCGATATAAAAAAAAAACATTTTATGTATGGTGGTGCGAAGCCCATTGGGAAATGCTAGTTGTTTTTTAAATATTTTTATGTTTTTACAATTCGATTTTTTTAATTTTTTGCTTAGGTTAAGGTATTTAAAGGTTTTTTTTTATTTTCTTCAAATAAATTCATAATACGGTGATAAGCGACGAATTTTCGGCAATTATCGTTGGCAATACCGAGCGCATGAGATACTAAAACAACAACATGACTACCAGATGACAGTACAGAAGTTGCCACATCTAGAAAATGCGAGAGTTGTTAAGTCCGTGCTAATAAGTTGGGTTGCCATTACTTTGTGGCTTTTATTTACCAATCCAGTGATCTAACTCAGAGGAATTATAGAGAGACGTTTATTAGGACGTAACAATACCTTCGTTTGGAATAAAATTGAGGAAGTTCAGAATATTTGAGCGTCTGTTGCTCCAGACCGAGTTTCTATACCTTATTTTTTCTTGATTGGCGCGATAACCGAGTTTAACAAAGCGCGCAAGTCGTTTCTTTTTCGTGCTAACCGGCGCCAATTGAAAACACCAAGTAAAGCCAAGTACTTCTCCACCTGTTCTCTCCAACGCAGAGAAGATATTCCTCTTCCTCTGCAAGCATCAGCTCCTACCGCAACAAATACTTTGAGAGTCACTGGATCTTTATTCGCTGCACTATGTCTATGTCGTAGTAAAGCCCGCCTACGATGTGCAAGGGGAAAAATCTAGGTTTCTATACCTGCTTGATTTTAAAGCGTTTTTCTGAAACCTATGATCTTTGAAGTCCGTATAAGCTTTAACTCAAAATGTACTGGCCATATGGTGTTGAAATGATGCACAGTATTTCTTCACAAAATTCACCAAATATTAATCAAACATTAACGAATTACCATTTTTTTCGAAAAAATCACTTTGTTGGCTCCTAAGAAAATTCTCTTTAGCAAATTCATTTTAATTTTTTTTTTTGATTTTTTTTTAATGATTGTGCTGCAAACTCTGATGTACTCTGCAAAACAGCTTTCTTTTCGAGGCACCTCCGGATACTTACGGTCGCTTGCTCAATTTTTAATATTTTTCAATGAAAATTTAGGAGGAAAATTATAGTTAGAAAAAATACTATTAATAAAAAGCACAAAAAAAGGAGCATAACACGCAAATCAAGCTGTCAATAATCGATAAAATTTGTTTGAAAGCACTTATTGAGTATTATTAAGACCGCGTTTGTATATGGAAATATTTGCTGCCTCTACTCGTTACTTGTGAGGCTCGTGCTCTGTCAACATCCTTTGTATTCTCGTTCTTCTCAATGCAGTTGTTTACTGTAGATTAAGGGGGGAAGCTGGTCTAGAGCGCAAAAAATGGGCATATTTTATGAATTTATTTTGACTCAACAAAGGAATCAATCGAAAATCTGTGAAATAGGTTTAATAATATAGCTTTCATGGTACAAATACAAAATTTTTCGTCTGAATTAATTTCAAAATGGCCGCTGTCCAGCAGTTCTCCTAAGGCGCCTTTTTTTCTAGTGGGTCCATTGGACGTAAGCTCCTTAATTTTTGTCCTGGATCAAAAAATAAAATTTTTTTAGTTTCTATATAACAACAGAAAGAGACGTACGTAGGATTTTTTCGATATTTTGTTTTTTCGCGAAATGGTGCACGTTTGAACAAAAAGTTACAATTTTCACTATAAAGAACGACATAAAATTGTTGATTAAAAAAAAAACTATGTAATATAAATAAAAAATCCTACATACGTCTCCGGAGGAAGGTATTTCGAATGTATTGTCAAAATTTCGTAAGAATCGGTAAAGATTTGTTCGAGTTATGTCTTCGGCCAGTTTAAAAAAAGTGATTTCGAGAAAAACGCGTTTAAAGTTGTAAGTATTGTAAAATCATACCTGCGAGGCACTGCCGTCGAATGAAAAATTTGGGCATTTAGACATTTTTGCTGGCATCCCTCATTTGGTATATTATTTCTAAGACCCTAAAGCACCTTTTAAGACAAAAAAAAATTTTTCGATTTTTTCAAAATTCTAGACCAGCTTCCCCCCTTAAACACTAACAATTGCAAGGTGTGTGAACACCACGAAAACATCAAAAGAGAATTCGCAAAATTGAACCAATAAAAGTTTCACTGTATGAATGCGTTTTAATGAGACTTACCTAAGATAAGAAAAGAGCATTGCCAGAAAATGAAATGAAATATTAGTTTTATAGGGCATAATCATATTCGCTAGCAGCGAATCTTGCTTTTGTTGCTTTCACATGCAAATTCTTCATCATGCGAGCAGAGAAGTGGAGAAAAGAAGATACCTTAATTGCCCTATATTTTTGTCGTAAACTGTTTGCTGTACCGTGTGCGCCACTAATGGCTTCTTGGCTAACACATGGTCACAGAATTTTTTATTTGTAAGCATTTGATGCGTCATCTTGATATTTGATAATGAAATGGCATCATTATTATTTGGTTGGGAAACACTTTAATTACATCATAAAGATTTTAATAAATTTCCAAATAAATAAATAATATTTAAAATTTTCGATCTTTTTCCTTTTTTTCATTCCAGTTCTTTGTAACGGCATCAAAGCAAACGTTCTTTGCAAGCGGTAAGTCAACAATTACAACGCTTTTCAATTCAAATAATTTTTTTACACGGATTTGTGACTTTCCCTTGATGGAGCAACACTCTCACCACTATCTACACGTTACTATAACATAAATTAACTAAATAAAATGAAATAAAAGAAAAAAAATACATTACGAGCTCATGCTGATTTGAAAGTTTGACTTTATATTAGTCCAATAGCCTTCTTTGCTCCTTTTTGGCTTTTGCTCAATCACCAAGCCAACTCCTAAATGTAACTAGCAAAATTTCAAAGGCAAGGTGGTCATGAAATGTGTTATCGCCGCACCTTGAGAGTTCAAGAAAATCATCATGTGAGTGACAACTGAGAAAATCAATATTGTTGTGGATGGATGAGGTTAAAAGTGAACAAGTGAATGGCTGGTAGTTCTTCGTTTACGAGTATAGTACAATGAAATGAATCCATAAACCTACAGCTATCATCGGCGATAGTTCACATCACGTGTGAGCAGTTTGTTTTGTAGGTTAAATTATGTTGCGGGACTGCATTTATGAGTGTGCCCTCATTTTATCCGTTTGTGCTATCACGGATGTAAAAGATGTGCTCCGCCTTCAACCAGTCCGTGGACTGAACAAACAAAACTCTGCTGTTTCGCCTCGTCTGTTCTTAAAAATAGGATTTTCATTTTTTTTGTATTCCTCTGCAAAGTGCAATGTAAATGGTGTTTTTTTTAGAGGTTAGGTTTTCAAGTTGGCACTACTTTTTTCGTAGATGGTCTTTTTGACAGCTGTCACTTGATTTATGCTCAGTTTGGTTTGCCATTTCATAATGAATAGACTTACACCTGAACAACGTTTGCAAATCGTGCAAATTTATTACGAAAATAATGGTTCGGTTCGCGCGACGCATCGAAGAAAATTTTGTTCAGCGATGAAGCTCACTTTTGGTTGAATGGGTATGTCAATAAGCAAAATTGTCGCATTTGGATTGAACATAATCCACAAGCCATTGCTGAGACGCCGTTACATCCTCAAAAAGTCACTGTTTGGTGTGCTCTATGGGCAGAGGGAATCATTGGTCCATATTTCTTTAAAAATGAAGCCGGCCATAATGTTACAGTCAATGGAGAGCGCTATAGAGCCATGATTAATGACTTTTTCGTGCCTGAATTGGACGATGTTGATGTGGACGACCTTTGGTTCCAACAAGACGGCGCTACATGCCATACAGCCCACGCAACAATCGATTTATTGAAGGAAACTTTTGGTGAGCGCATTATCTCGCGCCGTGGACCTGTGGCGTGACCTCCAAGATCGTGCGATATAACACCGCTGGACTATTTCTTGTGGGGCTATGTGAAGTCGCTTGTCTACGCAGATAAGCCCGAGACGATTGACGTCTTGGAAGAGAATATTCGGCGCGTTATTGCTGACATACGGCCCCAATTGCTGCAAAAAGTGGTCGAAAATTGGGCCTCTCGGCTGGAATTTATTCGAGCCAGCCGCGGCGGCCACTTGCCGAAATCATTTTTAAAACATAATGGCAAACCCTTATCTTTATAATAAAGCTAAATTCTTGGCCATAACATTAAATTATATACGTTTTATTTCATCTTGACAACCTAACCTCTAAAAAAAACACCCTTTAGTTACAGATTGGGTCACTCATTGTTTCAGCTACTTTCTCTTTCTTCGGATATTTTCCTGGAAGACGGAAGAACATATACCGCTATTTGAAAAAGTATCACAGCTCTAGCAGCCGGAAACAAGACCTAACATTAATGGTGGGTTTTTGCAAATAAGGAGAAAATTATAGGGGTTTTTTCCATAGGTATATTTAACAAATATGAAAGAGTGAAGAAAGCGGCAGCAGAGACAATCTTTGAAATCGCCTTCACGAACGGATTTCTTGTGAAATGATAAACCTGGAACAATAAACAAAAAATTGTATAACCTGAATATAACTAACTTTGGAAGGAAGTAGGAACTTCTTTAACCCTGCATATCCAATGGTTACCCTCTGCTGGCTAGGTCATGTCGGAGGAATGAGCACAAACCCACTGGCCTTGGAAGTATTCGATATAATACCAAAAGGGGTAGCAAAGGAAGAGGACGACCTTCACTACGTTTGTAGGACCAAGTGGAGAAAGACTTGTCTTCACTTGACATTTCCAACTGGCGTCTGTTAGCACGTCAAAGAAACGACTGGCTCGTTGAACTCAGCCAAAATCGCTTAGGCGGTTACTGCGCTAGTAAGGAAGATGCATAACCAAAGTTATTTAATTGGTAGTCGAAATGACTGATATTGGACAGGCAGGGTTAAGTCAAAGCATGTAAAAATATTCCTTTTTGATTGTAATATTCACGTCATTTAATAATAAGCGCGTGTTTGAGAGAACGCTATTTCTATCCTGCGTCATAGAGCCATCTGAAAAAGTCAAGTTGGTGTGGCTGACACTTCTCATGCCCTCTGTTAGCTACGACACGAAACTTCTTCGATTTGCTCGTAGTACTTACTCGTAGTACCCAGAACGTGCGAGCTTGGATCAAAGTGTAGTTAGTCAAACTATAGAATTAAGAAATGTTATTGTATCATAAATCTAAAGGAAATAATATATTTCACATAATTACGGTAGAGAGAATACAAAAGGTGTGGCCTACATCAAGCCGCTAACCGGTTTTCAACGACTTTGAAGCAATCAACCGATTTGCTGACGTAACCGAAGATGTGACAGCAGTTTGTTTAAAAGAGAGGTCGGCAAAAACTGAGAATGATCATGTACGAAAAAATTAACGCAGCCAACGCTCGTACTACGTAGTCGCCGTCCGAACAACGACTTATTGATTGTATTCAACTAACCTCACTTTACATATATTAGTTTGTTTTCATTTCGTTCGCCTCTCTCTCTCTGTTAAATCCCTTATGACGTAGCAGCCAAATTTTTTTTTATTTTTTCTTCTGATAACTCTTTTAAGGAGCATAAGACCTCTACAAAGCTTCTCCAACGTGCGCGACTAGATGCTATTGTCTTAGCTTTGACCCAGCTTGTGCTAATGGAAAATAAGTCATGCAGGATAGATCTTTTCTAGGTGTTCTTTGGCCGGTCGCGGTTTCTGCTTCCCGGAGGACTCCAATCTAAGGCAGTTCTTGTGATACTGTGGGGCAGTTTTCTAAGCGTATCGCCTATTCAACTCTATTTCCTGTGTGTTATGTTAGCTGGCGTAAGATGGGCTCCAGCCAAAATTACTTTCACAATTTTGCTTCGGATGGGTAAACCTTTTAATTTACATCATCCTTTGTAAAAATATGTATACTCGTGATCAGAAAGTACCGGGAATGTTTAAATAAAACAAAACAGAGTTAAATTTCAGGTAAATTTATTTTATCTCCTTCAAAATATAACCCGTCTGGAGCAGCACGCATGTGTCAACGTTTATCCCAGTCCTCCATACACCCCTGGTGGGCCGACGAATGGATGGCCTTCAGCTTCTTCATCGCATTCTCTTTGATCTCCTCTATCGACTGAAATCTCCTTCCACAAAGTGGTAACTTCAACTTTGGGGGAAAAAAGAAGTCGCACGGGGCCATATCAGGTGAATACGGTGCTTGCCAGATGGTATTTACTTGGTGTTTGGTCAAATAATCCAGCACAATTTGGGCTCGGTGCGATGACGCGTTATCATCAGGCAAAATCCAAGAATTGCTTGCCCACATTTTCGGCCGTTTGCGACATACAGCATCTTTCAAACGCTTCAAAACGGATAAATAATATTCTTTATTGACTGTGTGGCCCGATGGAGGGTACCCATGGTGCACTACGCCTTGGCAATCGAAGGAAATAGTCAACATCACCTTCCCGGTATTTATTGATCACAGGGTACATTTATAGGTGTGGCAAGAGAAAACGATAGACCCACCAACCCTCATCACCGAGGGCTTGTCTATTTCCCTAGATATTTTACATGAATTTCTCAATAACATTTTACTTTTAGTGATAAACCCCGTTCTAATAAAAAAATTTAATATATTATATTTTTAATTTGCTCAACTTTTTTACATACTTCTTGGCTAAATATCAAATTCTTCGTCTAATGGTTAAACTAGACGTATTTTCTATACTAAGGACATAATCACTTTTTGGCGCCAAGGACTTTATATTTAGGAAACATTTTCTTCGATCACTGAAGATATGTCGTAAAAATTTGTTCCTGCTTCGAAATTTTTTTTTGCTCTTTACCCTTAAAATAGATAATATAACGGTGCATAAATATTAACAAAACTTCATAAAGTGCAAGATTATTGCTGGGAACTCAACGGCACTGTATGAACTTATTTAAAATACTCGTACAAATCTTGTTCTGATTTTCATAAATTCTACTGCCTTCCGCATTCTGTACAGTTTTTAGCTTATGTTGGCATTTTTACATTTTTATTAACGCCCAATAACAGACATCTACACAATATTGCTATTTACACGAAAAGCAAAAGCCTTTAACAATTTATTACACTCGCAATATTTTCTCTCTACCTTAACACTCTTTATTACGCCACATTTTGCATTCTTATATATTTTCACGTTCGCTTTATGGCGTAAATGTGCAGACGCCGCCTCGTTTTAACCCTCAAAGCCAACAGTTGACACGGACGAAGCCAAATAATGATGGCGACCCGTCTCTAAAGAAGGCGGTGGTGATATTGTTGCTATTGATGTTTCTTCTTCTTCTTTTTTCCTTTCGGGTAATATAATGTCTTATTGTCTGCTGTCGTCGACATTGACTGCTTGTTTCGCTGCCAAATTGCTGTACAGGCTGAACTAATCGGAGGGTATGCTTGATATTTTACGAGCTTCCTTCGTTCCCCTTTTGGTCTTTTGTATGTTTTTATTTATTATTTTCTGCATTTTTATTTTGGTAAACCAATTTCACATGAATTGCATTTTACATGACTGGAAATGTGTTGTGGTTTGGCTTGGCTGTGCCTTTACTTTAGTTTGACATTTGGCAATTAAGGTCTTCGTTGTATTCTGATATGAAATCTTGTAGATAATATTCGTCGTTCATTTGTTTGTTTCATTTTCTAGATCATTGGTGGGTTATTGATTCGTCGAGATACGCCTATAAAAATTGGCAACTATCTTGATTACATGTCAGACGGAATGAAAAGGTCTGTGGGCGACAAAAATAGCGCAGGCTGGCAGATTATTTGTTAAAAAAAAAAGCAAAGATAAGAGACACGCTCATCAATCGCTGACTTTCAGTTATATTTTCAAATTAAAAGATTAACAAATTAATGCAGAAAAATCAATTAAAGTAGAGAGATAAATCGGTGAAAGCGGTCAGGTTGAAAGATTGAGGGAATTTATGTCATATTTGTATAAAAAGATGAAGAAAGCTGAGCTGTATATATGACGCGCATGCTTTTAGTCAATCAACCAAGGGCAGAGCCACGTTTACGCAGGTCATATTTAGATAGAATGTTGCTTTTTTTTAATATTTAGGTTCGTAAAGTAAATGCCGTAAAGGAAGGAATGGGGACTAATTTCAAAACGTAAATTTCTGCCATTCTGAAAGCAGCAGAATGGATAATTGAGAGAAGTTGGAGCGGGAAACAGATTGGAGTCTTTAGTGGCAGTCAGGCTGCACTGAAGGCCCTGAAAGATGCACAGCAACCATCAACAATGTAAACAGAAGCTTAATTCTGTATTAAGACGGAATATACAGGGTGAACGATATGAAATGTTACCTATTCAAAACACCAGAACTTTTTTGAGTGAAATTAGTTTTTATTGATTTCAAAGACAAAATTGTTCAAAAATGATTACAATTTTAAAATATATTCACTTTAGCTCGATATGACCACCTTTTGCCTTGACTATAGCCTTCAAATGGTCAAAAAATGAGTTGCATGCTGCACGAATGTGATCTTGAGGTATTTTGGCCCATTCTCGTATAATCGCTTTTTTCAGCGCATCCATACTGGCATATCTTTTAGTCTTCACCTTGTTCTCCAAAATGGACCAAATGGAATAGTCACCGAATTTGCGTCTAGCGAATTCGAAAGCCATTGTGTGGACGAAATGAAGTGTGCAACATGATTTTTTAACCATTCTTGGTTTACACGAGCTTTATGAGGCGGGGCCGAGTCCTGTTGGAACGTCCATGGTCTACGACCGAAATGTTTGCATGTAAAGCAGCTTCTAAAACATTTTCCCGATAATAAGTCGCATTCACTTTGACACCAGGCTCGATAGAAACGATTGGAGAGCGTCCATCAGCGGTCACTGCGGCCCAAACCATTACTTGCGATGGGAAATTACTTCGAGTGGCCATACGTAGACTCAAATTCTCGTATGAGCGTTCGGTCAAGTAAACACGATCGTTTTGAGTGTTTATGAACTGCTCAATTGGGGAATTTTGTTCATCAGAAAACACAATGTTAGGAAATTCGCCACGTTCGTGCAAACGCAACAACTCCTTTGCTCTTTTGGACCGAAGTTTTTTTTGCTGGGGTGAAAGATCGTGTGCTTTTTGGAACTTGTTAGCCTTGACCTTGAGCTCATTTTTCAATATGCGTCGAATGCTGTCATGCGATATTTTCAGTTCTTTGCTCATTTTTCTCCCGCTTCGACGTGGATTTCGTTCAAGTCGAGCCTTCACTTTCCGAACCATTTCTGGCGTTGTTGCGGTTTCTTTTGGTCCACCTACATAGCGGTTTGCAATGCTACCAGTATTATTGTAACGTTTTATAGTGCGATACACAAACATTTTATTCACTTTGAGGTGGTTGAGCTCTCAAACAATGGCTGGTTGTGATTTTGCAGGCAAATATAACGCAATCACACTATTACGTTTGAATTCCATCACAGAAAAAAAAAAATCAACAAAACTGAGACGCAAATGCTTTTGATGGCTTATAAACAACATATTGAACTGTCATTAGAACAATTTTGACGTTGATGTCATAAACTGCTTACAGATACAAACAATGTGAAGTTGGTAACACTTCATATCGTTCACCCTGTACATGTACTTATATGGGTTCCAGTACACTGCGGTGTTCAAGGAAATGAAATTGCCGATGAAATAGCTGCAGTTGGCCGGATGAGCGGTTACTCCAAAGGGACCAGAGCAATATAGCAAAGGTCGAGTCTAGAATGCTGCAGAACTGCAAAGTGTTTTGTGATAAGTCGGAACAGAAACCTGTCGAACTTTCTTCTAAATCTTGGTAGAAAAGACGTTCAGTGGATAGTCGGTATTATTACAAAAAAACAACCCACGACGCCAGCATATGACCACCATTGGAATCATTGAGAACCCGATTCGCCTTTCTTGCTTAGAGGAGGCGGATAGCACTGAGCATTTTCTCTGTGTGTGTCCTACCTTTGCTAGAGCAATGCTACGAATTTTCGGTTCCGATATCAAACCGGTGCAGATTTTCAGATTTGCCAAATAATCTTCTCACATGACGAGCTATCTCTGTCTCTATTCTATCCTATCTCTCTGTCACTTTTCTTCTTTGCTGTTTGGCGATCACCCTTTTTCTTTCCAGAGCTTCGAATACAATGGGCTTTTTGGCCTGAGTGTTTCAGGAGTTACCATTCTCTCGGTGCTTCTTGGCTCGCCTTTTTCAGACTTCAATTTCTAGTGTAAAGCTTTTAACGGTTCAATAAAGAACTTGAAACCACAACCACTTTCAGACTATGTGCAAACTTATAAAATCAATGCGAATCACCAAAATATATGCTTAGTTATTTGAAGTATACCAAATGCAACAATACTACACTCTTGTCAATACCCCAATTTTTTTTTTTTTAAGTACTAATGATTTATTAGCTTTAGAAGCATTACAATGTGATCAGACGATTAGTTTAGTTTAAATCTTAAACAAGTTCACACGATTACCACAGAGTCCTTTGCGGCCGAAACAAGATTTTCCCAGTCCTATCCCAGCATAAGTCCTGAGACCATCTCGAATTTTTGGCGAATCAAATAAGCTGTCCAAATGTTCAAAAAAGGGTTCCCCAGAAATTTTATTCAAATTCTTGCAAGCGCGTATCATTTGCAGAGGAAGTGCTGAATGGACTCTACAGCTGCTACAGAGAGTGTTATGCTCTTTCCGAAACTGGTAACTAAATGGTCAATGGTCCATAGCCCCGTTGGTATTCCCAGGGGCTTATTTTTGAACTGGACTTTCCAAGTTATGTGTCAGACACTATGCTTGCGCAACCATATTCTTAATTTCGCGACACACGACCACAATAACAATTGCTTAAATATAACATTGTAGTGGCCCGAGAGTATATGGACTATGCTTCAAGCATAATTACACAGGCCTGCAAAATCTCGCTTTTTTACAACTTCTAAAACCGCTATGGGTGTTTCTTGAAGGTTTTTTTATGCTGAAAACGAATATGACCTTGAAAATGCTCCAGCACGTCAGGATTTTTGGCAATTTGCGGTTAAATAGGCAAAAAATGCAGCTTTTGGCCATTTTTTTAATTTTTTTTGAGCAAGGTAAAGTTTTTTTTTAATTTTCCACAACGGCATCGCAAATTAATACTCTTTATTTTTACGATTAATATAAAAAAGTTATTCTATTCTAAAACCTTCAAGAAACACCCATAGCCGTTTTAGAAACTGTACCTCGCACTGTACCTCGATACATTTTGGTACATAAACCTTATTTTTACTTAATTGTAAAATGTGAAAAATTGATGGGTGATATAACTTTTTAATAATTTTTTTCGTAATCAGGACACCAAATTACAAAGTAATTAGCTAAAATTATCGAAAGAGTTTTTTGGTTGTTGGCCTGTGTTATTTAATTTTCATTTAAAAGCGGGTGATGTCATGTAATTTTAAGAATTGCACAATGCGCTCTAAAATTCTCATTTTTACAAATTTTAATATTCCCTTCGAATGCCAAACGAATGAATGAATCTCCGTGCATGAACATCAAATAACAGAAAAAGTTATTTTTCTAATGGCGGTCGCCCCTCGGCTGGCGATGGCAAAACTCATAGAAAACATTTGCCGTTCGGAATTCGCTTAAAACTGTATTTGTGGAACAACACCAAGACGCACACCACAAATAGGAGAAGGAGCTCGGCGAAAGATCTAACGTTTTTTTTTTAATTTCTGTTAGCACTGCGAAGACTCATAACCATGCCTTTAGTCTGTGATTGTGAGTCCCTAATAGCTATAAAAGTACCTGTAAAATTCGTGCTAAAAACGTGGTGCGTGTTATCGATAATTCACAACTTAATTTTACTTCATATGACTATCATATGAATCGGGTGGATCGCACCAAATGGCTTCCAAAAAACACTTTTTCAGTCTAACATATTGTGTGTTATCTTTCGCGAGATACTATCTGATTCTCTTGGCTTAGGTTACCCGTTTTCAAACACGGGTATTTATCCCCATAAAAAACAATGAATCTTATTTATTACCGGCAATCGTTGATTGCTATCACAAATTCTATTCAAGAAGCGGATAAAGGCCATTAAAGTAGAAATATTTAAATGGCAACTGTAAGCTTCTAATTGTTGTAACTTACATATTTAATCATCCGTTAATAAAATAAAAAAAGTAATTTATAATTGGCAGTATTAAATCCTAATCGAATTGCAATCGAACGGCAGCTGCATTAACATTCAGGCGACGTACTGGCCGATAAACACTAGCGAATGCCATTTCGGCTGCCATTAATGAAATTGAGACTGCTTTGATGGTGTATGAGGGATGCAGCTTTGAGCAGATGGATGAGAGTGCTGGAGAGTGCAGTTTGTGTGGCGTGCCAAGCCACCGACTAACGAACAAGAATCACTGTAAACTCATGTCACGACTAATGACTATGGAAATGGCAATTAAGTGAAACTAAATGCAAGAGATTCATGCTGCTGAGTGAGGCAACCGATCTGTTAATGTCGCTGCCGGTCACCCACCCAGCGCCGGCATAGCTTACAGCACTTAACAACACAATGCCAACAAATAGAGTCACAATGACTGAATGTGTGTGTGTGTGTGTGGACATCGATGGCATTGGTTGTGTTTACAGTGGAGCTCAAGTGACGTCGACGTCGAGAGCACTGCGGCGTTTTAAATCCCACATTTTGTGTTTGTTTATTTGCCAGCTGCTATTTGCTAGCTGTTATGCACTTATTGTAGTTATTTTTGTTGTTGCTGCACGCGTGTCATATTGCCCTATATGCGCCGCATGCGGTTTCACATTGCACTGGTCGAGCGCATTTTTCCCACATGTGTACATTTACTTGAAATATTCACACAAGACGTAAGTACAAAATGCACCCAATGTACGTACTTCTGTTGTTTGGCCCACTCGAAGGGCCAACAGGGCGTATGAGTACCTCTCATACACAAAATCGATTTTTTCCAATTTAATTTTTCTATAACCCACTATTTACCATTTAATGACTAAGCAAAATAAAAAATTTCATTTTCATTTAAATTGCGGAAGTATTGTACTATATAATTTTCACCGAAAATGCAAAAAATAACCGGTTGAAAATAGTTTTTCTTTGGCGTAAAAGAAGTTGCAGAAAAAAACAAAAACAAAAATGAATAGGGCATAAAACGGCCACTTAAACACCATCGTTTAAGCGAATGACTTTTGAACTTTATTGCTTGCAGCAATCGAGGTGCACAACAACGCTCTCCAATCCAATGTAGACACGCAAATGTAGCTGCCTTCGTGTGCCTGCCTATTCACTCTCCTTATACGGACCAACCTTAGCAATCGCTCTACTACTCTATTGCTTCAAATTTCAGTCAGTGCATTAAGATTTATTACGCTCGTGCGTCCGTTCATTCATCCATATACATATACATGTATGTCCGACTTGCAACCATTTTTAGGACATGACACGAAAAAAGTTATAAACACAAGAAAAAATACTGCAAAATAAAATCACATACCGTGTTATAGGGCAACACGTGAACCGGCAAGTAAAATTCTATGCAGGTGTTTGTCAAGAATGCAATTCATGCTTGGACTTAAGAAGGCAGGTGCCGCAAGCCGGATATCAGACTTACAGTGGCAATTTTCCCTACATGTAAATGCGTTTCATGCAAATTACATTGATGGGGAATGACCTAAACCCAGTAAAAAATGCTGAGAACATTGTTTGCAAGTTTAATACGAATTTTACTTTTGCATAAAACAAAAGAGGGGCCTCATTTTTACGAAAGTAAAACTTCGTTTCACAGTGGGGAATTTAAGCTCATAAATTTTTTTAATTAACATTTCTTTGAACTCGGTTCAAATTAAAATGGCTGAATATATTACAAAAATTTAATAAAAGGTAAAAAAAAATTGAAGAGAATTTTCTAAATTTTTAATTTTAAAGTAGTAGCAATAAGCTAAACAATTTTTTTTAATTTGTTTCTTTTTTTGAATAAAAAATTTAGGAATTTTTTTTTTAATTTTTACATGTTTAACATTTTTTTAATAAACTTTTTAGTTTTTTCAAAAAAGAAACCCCCGGAGACTCCAGCATATCTTGTTCTCGAATGTAACGCTATATATATATATATGTGTATATATGCTTGTATGCACCCTTTTTGGGTGTTTGGTCGAGCTCCTCCTCCTATTTTTGACGTGCGTCTTGATGTTGTTCCACAAATGGAGAGACCTACAGTTTCCGACTCCGACGGCACTTGTTTTTTATGATGAGCTTTTTCATGGCAGAATACGAGTACACTCGGAGGTTTGCCATTGCCTGCCGAGGGGCGACCACTATTATGTGGAAGAAAGTTGAGGCATCTCGGCTGGAAGAAAGGTATATACGCTCAGCCCAACCCAGCCCTATCTTAGGTTTATTAAGGGAAGTAGGTTTGGGTGAGGTACTGTGATGAGTAGACGGCACAAAATACCATGAAGTCGAAGGTTCTCTGTTCGAAGTATGAATTTCATTTGCATTCATTCATTCAATCGTGTCATGATTGCACTATTACGCAGATAAAAGATAGAACGATGCTACAGTTATTTTTTATAGGCGGTCGACGAATGTGGAATCATATAATCTAGAAAGTATTCCAGAAGCAGGAATGCGCAAATTTTTCAATTTTGAGTCAATGCATTGACTTCACTAACTGTACTAGGTTCACCAATTTATCTGGCACTTCGTTACGATGGAGCGCACTCCATATTCTATGATGCTGCAACCGGTCAAAAGCCTGCTCAAGGTCAACAAAGACAAAGCTGAGAATTTTCTGCAATTCGACAATCTGTTCAGCAATGATCCGAAGAATGGCAATTCGGTCCACTCAAGATTTTCTTGGTCTAAATCCAGCTTGTTTTCTACGTAACGTGCCATCCATTTATTCGTTGATTCGGTTCAGAATGACTTTGCAAAGGACTTCGAGTGTTACGCATAACAGCATGATCCCCCTCCACTTTCAGAAGGTACTCCTTTCATTGGGTTATACCCTGCCTCCAGTTGGGTGCTGTGAAGACGCACCGGAGATTCTTTGCGAACCTCGCCCGGGTGTTGCCGTCGTTGCAGGCTCCACATTTACAGGTACTTTGAATACTTCATCAAAGTGTTCTTCCCATCGCTAAAGTTCCTCCTAGTAATGGCACTTGATCTGGCGCATTCAAAAATTTGTCTACTTAGGTAGGCAAACCGCTCCTGATGGCGGCGTCAATACTGACATTGAGTAGAGAATAACGAAAGCCAAATCATTCTTCGCTATGCTTAAAAGTGGATTGTACTGTAAGCAGCTAACCGCCAGAAAAAAGCTAAGGATTTTTAACTATACTGCTGTATAGCTGCGAAATGCAGTCTGTAGCGGTTTTAACAACAAAAAAGCTCCAAATTTTTATAAATCGTTGTTTAAGAGCTATATTGCGCATATGGGGGCCAGATAACTGGATTTCTAATGACGAACTCCTTACTCGAAGCGAACAAAGGCCAATTGAGATTTAAATACGCGAACGAAGGCGGAAGTGGATGGGTCATACAATCCAATCCGTAAACCTACGACTGGTATCAGCAGAATGTCCCTAGACAAGAATTCGCAAAGCTCTCGCCGAAGAGAACAGCCGGAAGGAACATGGAGACGAAGCCTGTATGACGAATTCACGTCACCTGACGACTCGCTCACTTGGCCCGCAAGTCGCTAAAGTCAAATGCTGCAAATCGGCCCCAATGGAATCGGTTCATAACAAATAATAATAATAATCAAACGTTCAAACTTGATGTCCTAACATTGTAATGTTTCAGCATTAATCTTTCTGGTATAAGCAGGATGATATCACACCTCATTGTTATCCGCGCTATCCAAATCTGAGCATAGGAATCTGGTATCCATTAGTAACTGTTTAACTTCTAGACTGCATGGTTGACTACAGACTTCTTGTGGATATTTTCAAGTCGCGTGTCTGTGCTCTAGCAAGTACCATTTTGCTCGAACCTGATTATACGAAAAATATTTTATTAGAACGAAACTATTTTTACATTAACTTCAGTTCTACCAAAAAAAATTACCAGTCTCAAAAGAGCAAACAAAACTAGCTAAGGCTTGGATGGTGCATATTTGAGACAAATAATTACTTTCATTTACATGCTTTTTAAATATCCCTGGGTAAGAGTTTGCACAAGTATTTAACTTATCCTTCTTCGTAATCATTCCACCCAGCTGTGAATTATAATAGTTATGCAACTTAGGTAATATCCGCCTAGCGTGTGGAGCTCATCGTTTGTCATGCATTTATTCTTAGTTAAAAATACAATATATTGTAGTATTTTGAATATTCTGCTTATTGAGTTTACGTGTAAGAATAACATACACCTTGACCCAATAAAACATACATGCACACGCCGCACTATAATGGCAAGCTATGGCAAATACGTACATACACAAGTGATTAAAATTGCAGACAAAACTCGGTGTTGCATCAAGCAAAGACAATGGCTTTTCACCTGCCATTGCTTCTCCATTTGCCACTCGTACACAAATATGTGTATGCCAATGAATGACAGCAACAGTGGGCCAATTTTGAAACTTCACAGAGAATTTCTTAAAACTCAACAAGAAAAAAAATGCGATCGTTGTTAATCTGATCCCCTACTTAAAATTTAACATTTGCGCGCTAACTGCACTCATATCGCACCCTAAATACAAAAGGGTCACAACTCAAAATGTACTTCTGCTCAAATATGAACGAGACGTTATCAATAAAACGGGCCGCAGATGACATATGGCAAAAATAAATTTTTTTGTTTTTTGGTAGGACTGTTAAAAGCTTACATGGAAAATTTCAGCGTGATATGTCACATAGTTTGTTTTCTGGGCTACTGTAAACAAGTCAAGCTCGAGTGTGGAAAATTTTGAGTTGTGACCCTTTTGTATTTAGGGTGCGATATGATAACCAGCAACACTTGACTCAACTGTTAGTGCTCACTAGACAAAATAAATAAAGCAACAATAATAGTTGTAGTTGCAGCTGTTAGGTTAGGTTAAGTTTTCCTTTTTTGGTCCCACGAGTTTCCGACAAAAGAGGACCACCTGTACAGAGTCCGTGGGCACAGGTAGGGCTAGATAGAATCGTAGGTTGCCAGGTATCCGGAGCACTCTGTTCGCGACTGGACAATTTTATAAATTTGACTATCCAGCCATGCTTAACCTCGGCACTGGTCGTATTACACCTTGTTCCAACCCAGAGCTTTTTCAAGAGGTTTGCTCCTCCGATTTGCAGAACTTGGTCATCGTTCAAAAAGGCCAGACCATAGGAATGAAGTGCACTCGCTGAATACAGGAATGTACCTAAACGATCGCACTACCTTGATAAGGTCTGATTAATAATTCGACTAAGCCCCCGCACCAGGACAAGAAGAATACCTTCACGAAGGTTACTGTATTCTGAGAATTATGTAATTTTTGTAAAGGCTAGAGATGGAAAACATAATTCGAACAAATTAGTTAAATTCCAATAGCCAACAAGTCCAGCTCAATTAATTATAGTCTTGGATCATTTTACAACTGGGGAATTAGAACAACCAGAGGATTGTGTAAAGGGAGGAATCAACGTGCATATGCAATACTCAATTAAAATTATGGAGTTCGAAAGTTCCCGTATTTTTAACTCCAAACTACATCATCGCTTTTATGCAGTCTTCTTTTCATTGTTGCCCACAAGCCGAACACCATCAGCAAAAACGCGCTGTGGAGATTAATGAATGAGGAACCCATCCTGTGGCAGAAAGTGGTGATGGATAGGTCACACGTTTAGTTAACCACCAGATAGCATCACGAGAATGGCATTGGACTGAAACCCGCAAGAGAATACAGGTCGTGGTCGGCGGACATGGGACGGCGAAAAACCAACAGCCCAGAACCGTGTACGTTGGGAGAGTCTTGTCGAGGCCCTTGCTCACGAGCAGAGTGAACAAGGAAAAAACAAAATTCCGGGCCTTTTTTGATCAAGGTGGTAAACTTGTCTTATGTGGTAAGACTGAGCACAATCGAAAAAAAAAATACAAATTTCCAACCTTACTGCGTTATCGTTGAAATAAATGTCCTTTCCAGGACATGCAGACTAAAAATATCGCTGGAAATTTTACTGTATTTGTGAAATAATTGCCATTATATGTTTCAGTTTTTTTTTTGACATTTTACGCTGCCTGGAAACAACTACACAAAGTTCGAACATTTGTTTGTCGCTAAAAATGATGGAGTCCCATTGCTGCTGGATCTACATTCGCTTAGCCTTTGTCCACATTAATCGCTGTTTTTTTTGGGAAAGGATTTAGATTCTTTCAGGTTTCACTATGTTTATTCAAAAGACGGCTTTCAACAATTACAAAATTTCCAAACAGCAACTCAGAGACCCATAAAGTAGGAAGCGTAAGTAAATTAGTTCACTAGCTGGTTCGGGAGCTCAATTCATTAGCTAGATGATTATTACTGATATATTCCGTAGAAGGGATTTGCAATAAGATGAAAATCTCAGTCAAGACTAAAAATCTGCATCTTTCGATAGAAATCATTAATGCTCCCTTAAATTTGATGCTCTAGTGCATTGCCTTGTAAAGGGTGGCGCAAAATTAATCGAGTGGCGCAAAATTAACCATTCAACTTTTTACTAAAAAAAAAATTATTTTGAATGACGGAAATCTTTATTTTGACCCTTACGTGCTCCATTGCTTGTCTGTTTGTATGCTGCAGCTGTCTAGCTCACAAGTGTCAAATATGATTGCCGTAGGACGATATTTGCAAATATTATAAATCTTTCCATAATTGATTAATTTTGCGCCACCTGTTATATTCTTCCATGGCATGGTCTTACCCATCTACACACTGCATTAAAAAACTACAGCACAGGGACTGGGACTTCAAAATCATACTTTGTTAAATAATATTTAATGGGCTATAAAACTGCATACCTTGAAGTTTTTTTAAGATTCTAGTTAAAAAGTTGAAATTTTTATGACATGTTTTTTATTTGTTAATTTTTTTTAAATTTTCTACAAAGTTTAGATCTTTGCGTTATACGGTTTTTGAGGTACACCTGCTCAGCCCAACCCAACTCTATCTTAGGTTCATTAAGGGGTAACACCACTGTACACGCGTAAAATAAACACGATTTTTAAAGAATTTTTTTGTATAGAAGGAAAGGGGAAACAATTGGGAAGTTATTACTTATATATTACTAAAATACAAAACTACAAAGTTTGATCGAAAAATTTTACAAAATGGCGGCATTGGAGACATTTTTGTAATGTGGTTTCTCTTGAAGGAGCTCCGCGGCACGCAGCACAGAGGGTGCAAATTTTAATCTGGAACAAAGAAACATTTTTTTTCTTAATCTAGATAAGAATAGCTAGAGAAACACGTAGGGGATTTAAAAAATATTTATTTTTGTGGAATTAGCAAGCATTTGAAGAAAAAAACTCTATTTTGGACTAAAAAAACGGCACTTAAATAATTATAACAATCGTTTAAATTAATCTATCGAAAATCCCCTACGCTCTTCTCTTAAGAAGGTTATTATACAGACGTAGTGAAAAACCTGATTAAAAATATTTAAAATTGTTTGAGTTATGCTGCGTGCCAATTTCAGAAAACGTGTTTTGAGAAAAACGCGTTTAAAGTTTAGAAATTTGGAGAAGTCGTTAGGTAGCAGTCACTAACGCTTGGTTAAAAGCTTAAAATATTTATGAAATAGACTTCGGTAACGTATAAAACTTTTTGTTCTGTATTTTAAAAGGTTCAAAGAATTTTTGAAGCTTATAAAAAAAAATCAATTTTTTGAAATTTCTACAGTGGTGTTACCCCTTAAGAGAACTGAGTTTGTGATGAGTAGAGGGCACAAAAGAGTCATTCATTCGATCGTCCATCTAGTTTTTGTTGTAGAATGCATTATACTTTTATAAAAAAATCGTCTCATTATTTCTTTCCTATTTATTCTATCCATTTGCCTCATGGAGAGACAAAAATTGGTGCTGTTGTTGCCGTCATTTTTTCTTTTTTTTTTTTCTTTAACTGTTTGCGTTCTTTTTCAGGTATTATATATACCAAAGGTAACCGATAACATAATACAAATCCCCAAGTCCTCTGTCGCTTTGTTGCAAAGTGTTACTCCTGTCGCTTTTAACAAAATAAATGCAACCTCAGCGATGCACTTTTTGACGCTACCTCCATGTTCTTCATCTCCATAGCCTCGCTTTTTCTGTTTTGTTTATTTACTTTTTCGTTTTCTATTTGTGCGGAAAATTTATTTTTAATAGTTTTACGCAATCGTTCTTGTCCGCCTTCCCTCCCCTTCGCTACTTGCTGCTCTTTGAACTTTTTTGCCTTGTGTATCACATTTCATCGCATACTCATTGCTTGCCACCACTGCCGCCACTTGCGCCGATAGAAAAGTGATTTTTAATGTCACCCTTAATCATTTGCTTACATTTGGTTTTTTGTACTTTGTTGTGCAGCAAAATTGAAAATAAAAAATGAAAGGCAAAGCTAAAAATAAAATTGCAAACAAAATGAACAAAACCATTTTGTAAAAGTAAACTGTGTAGAGCAAAATAAGGTAAACAGAAATGAAAAAGTGAAACCTCTCTGTGTTCAAGCTGCCATTTTTTCTTCTTGCGCTTACCTTTTGACGCTTCATTCTGCCCAACTATGGTTTGATGTTGTAACTTTGCGTCGGCTTGGTGCCCACTAATTCAAAGAGCTTCCAATTTCACGCCTTTTCTAGGTACTCGTAAGAGTTTATCGAATATTTATTCGAAAACTGGCTGCCATTTTGTTATAAACACCAAAGTTGTTGCGGTTTACCGATTACTTTCAAATGAGTGCAGTTTTAAGGTGTGCGCTGACCACTCAAATGCTGAACGCACATAAATTCTGCCTTTCGCATACTCATTGCTTGCCACCACTCATTGCTTGCCACTTTGAAACTACTGCACCGATCCTTTTGAAATTTTGAACACTTTTTCTGTAGATGTTTTACAAGGTAACGCCGAAGAGTTTTTTTCGAATTTGTTGATACTTTTGTTTTTACGGTAACTAGTTCACCGATTTTTTACGCGAAAATCGTATTTTTGACTTTAACGTGTTCCCAAAAATCGAAAAATTTTTAATTTCAAAAAACCCTCTCGGCGTTACCCGGAGAAAACGATTATCTAACGAAATAACTTTGGTTTTTTGATTTCAGATGATTTAACACCGAGTTATGAGGGGCACCGCAAAACTACTTTTTTTAAATATTTTTTATTTAAATATCAAATGCTATAGTTTTATGTAGTAAAAGATTTGGCGAATAAATTTTAACTGTGTCATCAAAAAAAATCATAAAAATGTGCCTTATTTTCCATGAATTAACGTTCACTCTCCCTGAGCTAAACATTCACCATCACTCAACGATCAAATTATGTTTAATATAGCCAGGATTATTAATAGGCTACTGCGCACTCCGACTTTAAAATATCTACCAGGTGTATAAGCTTAAATCCGCTGTTTTTTAGTAAAAACAAACCCATTTTTTTTATAGAAAGCAAAAAAATAATTTATTCAAAGTAGTATTTGCCCTCGCTAGCTACACATTTTTCCCATCTCTCGGGCAATTTGTGTATACCACGTCAAAAGAATTCTTCATCTTTCGAGGCGAACCACTCGTCAAGCCATTTCCGGACGTCTTCGTACGAATCGAAGTGCTGTTCGGCGAGCGCGTGACCCATCGATGAAAACAGATGATAGTCCGAAGGGGCCAGGTCTGGTGAATAAGCGGGATGAGGTAGCACCTCTCAATTGATTGTCTCCAAGTAGTTTTGGACCATTCTTGACGTGTGCGATGGGGCGTTGTCGTGGAGGAAAATCAGCTTCTCATGTCTTTGTTCATAACGAGGCCTTTTTTCACGCAAAGCACGGCGCAATTTGATGAGTTGTTGGTGGTAGCGATGAGAATTAACAGTTTCACCAGGTTTCAACAGCTCATAGTAAACGACACCCTGCTGATCCCACCAAACGCACAGCATCGTCTTGCGTCCAAAGCGATTAGGTCTTGATGAAGAAGTTGATGGTTGGCCGGGATCGACCCATGATTTTTTTCGTTTAGGATTCTCAAAGTATATCCACTTTTCATCGCTAGTCACCACAAGATGCAGGAACGACTTTCTTTTATGCCTAGCCAGCAAGATTTCGCATGTGTTTTGGCGTCGCCCCATCTGTCTATCGTTCAATTCAATTTTCCGACTTTTTGGACCTTTCCCATGGCACGTAAACGCATGGAAATAGCTGGTTGAGTGACACCTAACTGCTCGGCAAGCATTTTTTGCGATTGGGTATCGTCCTCATCCAAAAGAGCCTGCAATTCATGGTCCTCAACTTTTCTGGGCCGATTTTCACGCTTCTTGTCACTCAAGTCAAAATGGCCGTCTTTGAACCGACGAAACCAGTCTCTGCAAGTTGTTTCCGATAATGCACTGTCACCATAGGCCTCCACAAGCATTCGATGCGATTCGGCAGCCGATTTCTTCAAATTAAAGCAAAAAAGTAGAGCTTTCCGCATATGCTCTTTTTTTGGCACAAAATTAGACATGATTACGCAAGGAAAAAAGTGTGTTGCTGTATGAAATCACTGATGATGTGCAGTGATTGATGTAAACAGGTGTCGAACCCATGCAAAAAAAAATATGGCATTTCTATGGTAACTTGATATGCTCACTAATGCCATCTACGAGCAATCAGCGGATTTAAGCTTATACATCTGGTATTGTGCGAAACTTGCTGAGGTACCCTATATTTTATGGCTTTGTTTAAATTTTAACACATTCTGAGGTTTATTGTTCCATAATTTTTATGGATGCAGGGCAATACCACCAAGGTGTTGTAGTCGTTTTTTGCCTAGCGTAGGATATTATATATGTTCTAAATTTTCAGTGTCCATTTCATAGAATCGGCAAATGATGGTCTCAGAGAGACCTACTGTATTTTGTTTAAGTAATATGTCCGGCTACACTGGCCTGTAAAGTAACCAGTTAGAAGCCTTAAATCTGCTCTGCTGAGGGAAAGTAGTTTATCACTGATTCCTCTGTCCGCTGTTAGGAATTGTTCCGGTAGAATGCCGCCAATGTTCAACGAATTTCTTCCCCTTCAATTTGCTAAGAAATTCTAAATTTGCAAGTCCATAGAAATGTTCAGGACCAATTAGTGGTATGTTTGCCCCTTTTTTTAGCTATATGATCAGCCATTTATTTTCCTCATAACTCTCATGTCCAGAAACCCAACGTAATAATACTGTATTGAAGTTTACTAACGTGTTAAGAAGGATGAGGCAGTCATACACCATTTTTGAGAATATTACAGTTGAAAGAAGGGCTTTCAAAGCTGGCTGACTATCTGAAAGTAGTTAAATGTGGGTTCCCCTCAGGAATTGGTATTCCGTTTCATACGTCAAATGTAATTGAATAGTGGAAGAAGTCGTGACATGACCCACCAACATAATTGAATACTAATTTCAAATAATCCCTAACATTTTTGCTATCAAATCAGTGAAAATATGAAAAATGCTCTAACACCATTTCCAATTCAAAGAATTGTCCAACAATGTACGATTACCAGCAAAAGGTAGCAATTTTACTGAAATAAGTTTATTAATTTACTCTCTTCACCATTATTGCTTTTTACGAAATAAAGTCCATTTAATACTTGCATTCTTTATCCATATTCATAGTACAATTTATCCGGTTCCTACTGTATAAATTCGCGCATCTCAGCTATTCATTATTTATTGACTCATTAAATTGCTTGGTTTATCCTATTAATGCTTGCAACCTAATAACTGCTCACGAGCTTTACTCATTTGCTTAAGTGACTGGAAAATTACAAAAAGTTTGCGCAATATTCGCAACGTTTGAAATTCTTCCTGGAAATAAGTAAACTAAACGAGATATGCATGTGGCGGGTGCTTTTTGGTATAGTTTCATTATAATATAATATGTTGGCTTGCCAATTTTATGGCATTTAGGTAAAGTTAGGTTGTTGTTGCAGCTAGAGCAGCATGAACATTCCCCATACATGTATGAGTAGTGCTGCTGGAATGGCATTTGTTGGCCAGACGAAGAACCGACTGTCGCTCAATTTTGTTGAAAAATCCTAGAGAAAGCAATTTTTTACCGATTTTAATAATAGTTTACTTAAAGTGCTCGTGATTTGGAAGATATTGTATTATATTATATCAAAACATACCCTTGAGAAAAATTTGAACCCTCCGTTGGACAGTTTTTTTAAAACCTTCTGTTGGGCACCCGAATCTGGCCTGTTTTCGTCCTGTTCGAGGATCTTTTTTAAAAGTTTATGTTTATAAATTGATAAAAAATGCAGATTTAGGAAGCTACCTGAAAGCTAAAGACGTTAGCTATAGTAGAAATATATTAAATCCACGTCCAAAGTCAAAAAAGTCTGGCCAGACTCGGGTGCCCAACGGAGGATTAAAAACAAAAAATTATATGTATTCAATTTCGGTTTGACAGTTTTTATTGTAGTTCTTATCAACGTTATCACATCACGGCAAGTACATTAATTTCCAACCCCCCTTAAAAGTTGAAATCATCCCCCAACTACCTCAAAACTTAAAAACGAATTCTTTTCACAAGCAGACCCAAAAATATTCATTGGAAAAATTTCAAAAAATTTTAATAAATATTTTTGGGGTTGCTGAACTCAAATTCGTTGTCCGTTTGTCTTTGCGAGTTCAAATTGAAGATCAGTTCAAGGTCAAACCTAAAATATATACCGGAAATATTTCACAAATTGATGTATACGTTTTTAGGTTTCGCCGAATCCGAACTTGAATTATTAAAATTCGTCAGATCATGGATTCGACAGCCATTTTTGAACAAAATGTAACAAAAATCCCCACTGTGTGTTGTGGGAACGGTTAAGTTAAACAGAATTGCTGCTGATATTTCTGTCAGCCCACATAGGCTTGAGCTTGGACAATGTCTGTTATAATATGTATCCATGGATTTCTATTCCCTGTTATCAAAACTGATTTACTTTCTCCTGGATAGTACATTGGTTCTGAATCTTCTTTGTCTGTATAGAAGGTAAGAACCTCGTTCTGCGTGCCTCCATATCAGTATGCGGCTTATAAGTAGCCCAATGGCTATGAACAGTTCTGCTTTAGTATCATAGTTTGAGCTTATGTGCATTGCCGGTAATGACTGGATTCCGTCACTACCGCGTCACATGCACCTCTTTCAGAAAGAATGCCCATTCAGTGTTTATAAATTATATCGGGCTCATGGCTAGCTCAACTACGTCTTACGAAAATCATCCCGTGATCCAAATGATTAAATTACATTTTTGGCTGATCGATTTATTCGAGGCACCAACAGTTCATCGCAATAAAGTGATGATTTCACGCCTAGAATTCAGACGATTGATATGAACTATAAAATCTGGAATCGTTTGCTTCTGGCATGCATAATAGACGTTAATGGCGGCTTCATTTTTAAGTAATCGGTACTAGCAGAGACTTTACGCAGAGACTTTACGCAGCTATTTTACTAAATTATTTTCACTGAAAAGAAAAATTTCCCCATTGGAGAAACGCTCAACAAAGAGCACGTTTCAAAAATTTTGTCTAACCAACATCGAGCTTTTATTTGGTTTGGTGGCGAGTCGTTGTTGTAGCAGCATAGATGTATGGAGAATGCTGCTAGAGTGACAGTCCTTGGCCGGATAGAAATACGAGTCGTTCTGGTAATGGCAAGGGTCGTCTACAATGGGATTGCCGAGGTCCTTTATCGCAAAAAAGGTGTCAAACTATCAGTAGGAGAGTATCAAATGCACGTTTTAGAGAAGGTTCTGAAACCCCGCAACATAATATTATTTGAAAATAAAACAAAGGCCATCCAATTGGACACTACTCCACCCCATCAGGTAAAAACGGCTCAAATCTAAGGCTAAAAAAACGTACAGGATATGATTTCCGCATTACATTGGTTATCTGGTAGCGCAGTACTTAATATAATAGTTTATAGTCAGCTTCCGCCTTAGAGACTATGACTCGCACTATCTGATTTCCAAATATTGAATATTTGAAGCGCAGCCGAGACGCAGTAGTGTGAAATTTTCTATTACATGATATGATCGGGTACAAGTCTAGTAATTTGCAGGAGTAGAACTCAAAAGGCAATGACAAACTTCCAAGTTTATTTTTGCTATGGAAAAGCTCCTCATAAAAAACCATATGCCATTCGGTGTCGGTTTAAAAGTGTAGGTCCCTCCATTTGTCGAACAACATTAAGGCGCACCCCACAAATAGGAGGAGGAGCTCGGTGAAACACCTAACAGAAGTGTACGCGCCAGTTATTTATTGAAGTGAAACTTCTTTAGCGGCGGTCTGATATTTGAGCGAGAATGGAGAGTGAATTGGAAAAAATGTAACGTTTAGAGATTTCGTTACGTGAGAGAGAGAAAAAGATACAACGTAGAGAGAAGGAGAAAGAGAGCTATACATTTTCTATACCTAAGACATAGGCTTCGTTGTAAGACAGAGTATACAGTTATATAACATAGAGAGAAAGAGAAGGAGAGCTATACATCATAATGTTACGCGACAGAGAAGAAATCAGAAAAAAAGTTGCTGGTCATGTTGCAGCGCATAATATCAGTAAAACAGCGGTACCAATCGGACGACGCACATCAACAATCCCGATTAACAACAACAAAACGATTAACGCTAAACGATCACATTTACCATTAGTTTGTGCTTGTGCGACGACCATTCACAAGTCTCAGGGAAGCACGCATTCTGAAGTGGTTTACGAATATGATAAAAAACATTCGAAATCATTAGTTTACGTTGCTTTATCACGAGTCACTTGTATTGAAGGCTTGTCGATTATAACTAACGGAAATGATTTTAGATTCTACCATGGTCGAAGAGCATCAGTCAGTATGTCTCATTTACAAGATGAATTCCGGAGACTATCGTTAAATAGACTGGAAACTGTGGATAAACAAATAATCGATTTCATGACTCAGAGAAGAGCGCTATCTGTATATACTCTTAATTGTCAGAGCCTACGAGCACATTCCGCAGATTTAACAGACTCTGTCATCCGCAAATCGAGTATAGTACTTTTGTCCGAAACTTGGTTAAATGATAACGAGGATATTAGTATACCAAATTTCAATTGCGTCATCAAATATAAGCGACTAAATGTTAGAGCTGGCGGTGTGGCAATCTACCACAATCAAGATGATAGCGTAAACATCGTCACACCAAACATGGAAATGACTGCAAGGCAGTCTCAGTTGGCGATGTTTGCATTGCAGAATGTCAAACACTGAATGGAAAAACTATTGTCATAGCCGCCATCTATATCTCACCGAACCAAAATCTTGATGACATAATATATTTCATTCACCGCTCACTACTGGTTTACAGCCACGCAGGTGCAAATGCACTTGGAAGAGGCGAAGACAAAATTCCATTGATTCTCGGGGGAGATTTCAACGTAAATTTCGGATCCAATGATTATTTGCCGTTGATTCAATTTCTTCGGGAAACATTCGGTTTGCAGATAAACAATAACCCTAAAGAATCAACAACAAAATCCGGAACTACACTAGATGCAATTTTCACACGATATCTAGAAAATATTGAATCACGTACATATATTTCATATTTCAGCTATCACAAACCAATTACATCAGTATTACCAATTGAACCACCAACAGATGATAGCATAATGCATATATCTATGTATATATGGGGCATTCTTCGCCAACCGGACACCCCCATCTGCCCAGAACAGTTTTTATAAAAAAAATTTTTCCCTATGCCGAAATAAAAGGTTATGTCATGTACTTTAATTTGTCATGTGGCACTTTTTAAATATTCAAGATGGACGACGAATATTGACAAATATGTTGGAAAACACCAAAAAAAATGAAGTAGTTTGTTAAGAAAAGTAGAGAGAGAGATTCTGGTGCAACGTTCGACTGTTTCATTAACAGCACTAGTTCTTGATGTATTTCACATGTCAAACGGTACAGAAATAATTTGAACAAATTATAGAAAATTCTAAACGAATAAACTATTAAAAATAAATCTGTCAAACAGTTCTTTTTAGAACTATTATCGCCTAAAAAATGTCGGGAAAATCGAGAAGAGATCGATGCATTAATCCCTTTAGAAAAGTAGGTCCATCTTGACATGACATAAGCTTTTATTTCGGCATAGGGAAAATTTTTTTTATAAAAACTGTTCTGGGCAGATGGGGGTGTCCGGTTGGCGAAGAATGCCCCATATATAAAATTCAAATTATGTATGTATCTATAGATCGACTTGCGTCCTAAACGCATAAACCGATCGTAACCAAATTTGAAACACGAACTGGATACCTTACGGGGATGGTTATGGGCTAAAAAATATTTTAATATATATAGGGGGCGTGGCACCTCCCATACAAATGGAATTTTTAACAGTCCGTATTTCTGGAAGTATTTACGTTAGACTACTGAAATTTGGTAAGGGGTTATATGACATTAATCCTTACCACATCCAGAAAAACTGCGTATAACGAAAAAGGGGGCGTGGCACCTCCCATACAACTGGAATTTTTTATAGTCCATATCTCTGGAAGTATTTAGGCTAGACCAATGAAATTTGGGAAGGGGTTATATGAGGTTAATCCCTAACACCTTCAAGAAAACTGAGAAAAACGATAAAGGGGGCTTGGCACCTCCCATATAAATGCAATTTTTCATTGTCCATATCTCCGGAAGTATTTGGGCTAGACAACTGAAATTTGGTAAGAAATTATATAAGATTAATACCTAACACCTGCATGAAAACTGGTGATAGCTAGAAATGGGGCGTGACACCTCCTATACAAATGGGATTTTTCATGCTGCATACCACTGGACGCATTTATGGTAGAATACCAAAAATTGGTAAAAAGTTTAATGAGGTTAGTATTTAGTACTCCTAGAAAAAATATGAGCTTGAAAAATGGGGGTTAGACCATTTGATATAGAAACGAATTTATATTATCAACGATAGAGGTATTGCTGAATTGAATGCATTCTCTTATTGGTAAAGCTTTATCGGTAAGTAAACAGTCCAGCAATCTAACTAACTCATGTTTTACCCATGGCCAATTATATGTAGCCTGCTCCAGAAAAACCTTTTTATTTATACTCAAAATAATATAACAAAAAATGTCGTATATCCGATCGTTTTAAATAATACCTAAACTGACTTAAAAAAGTTAAAGTTGTTTTATTTACATTGCATACTTTTTGATAGAAATGGGGGTGAAACCCACAGGTATAAGCTAGTAGTTAATAAAATCGAATTTTGGTTACACAAATTTTATATTGTTGTATTTCTTTTGAAATTATCCCTGTCTCCTTCTCTTCCTCTCTCTCTCTCTTTCTCTTTCTCTCTCTCTCTTATTCACACTCATTCACACACAGAAGTTTCACTTCTACCACGTGTACGAGGCTGCACATGATTTTTTATTTTTTAAGTTATTTTTCTATCTACTTTGTTGTTGTTTAATAACAACCAACGCGCCAATTATTTATTATTATCTATTTATTTAGAACTTAAAAGTAATGTCAGATCGATTGATCGAATCGAAAACTCTGTACTTCTAATAAGACACCCATTATATACATAGGTACATTTAAGTCTCTGCGTTCGTAATGACGAACTATTAAAATGTTTTCACTTCATATTTCGTGTAAGTGTTTTAAAATTATTTGATTTGTGTCTTTTTTTTTTTTTTGTTTGCTTCTGAAAGCTTTTTCCTGTTTCTGTTAACTATTCATTCGACATTTTCACTTTTGCTCTCCTCACCTTTACACTTCCACCTTAGTTTGTAAACAAATATTTCAAATGCGCATAACTTAATTTGAAAGCACATTTGGATTCAACAAAGGGGTGTATGTACGTACATATGTGAATATGTACATTTTCGACGTTTCCCATTGATCGCGCCGCTGATCTGATCGTACATTTTATAGCAGCTGCAGCAGCAGCAGCGTTTATTGTCTCAGCAAGGGCTCTGGATTGCTCAGCGCTTGTGCTAATTTTGTTAGTCACTCAGTCGCATCGGTTTACGCGCGAAAATGATAATATATAAATATATACGTACGTATGCACAGACATGCATACTTATGTACATCCAAACGCGTGCTTCAAGGTCGCCGTTGGGCCAACAACAAAGTGGGAGGAAATACAAAAATTGTGAACATAAAAAATACATCAAAGCAGACGATAAAAACAAAACTAAAAATTACACATTCGGCTTTACATACACACGCACACACACCCATACACTCATATGGGTTTCAATGATATACTCGAGCAGTTTTTTCACTTACCTATTCACACAAAATGTCAACGAAACTGAAAATGTCGTTGAAATTGTTTTGTTCTAAGCGGTGTTCGGTGTTCGGTGTTTGCTGTTTGCTACTACTCGTATTACCAATTATTTGCAGTTCTCTCTACCGCTCTCGTTTGTCTCTTGTTGTTGTGTAATTGACATATGCACACATGTCTATGTATACTCGTTTGTTTGGCCAGTTCCGCTAGTTTTTAGGCGTCAAGCGAGCTAATTTTGTTATTCCTTTCCGTTGATGAGCAGCGGTTTTTTTTTTAATTTTGCCATTATGTCTGTCGCTACTTTCCCATTTGTAGCAATTTTGAGACTTGTTTTTGCTTAATTTTTGCATGAATGCTCTTGGTGCTGGAAATTTGCTTGTCAGAAGAAAATGTTAATTTTATTTTATATACTCGTGCATTAACTTACAACCGGAATACGAGGTACATTGCTATGCTTGAATAAATAACACATTTACACCCATAGCTTAAAATAAATCTCGATTTGTGCTTTGCAAATCAAAAAGTCACTTTTATATTTAATATATTATAAATTATTTAATAATTGCTCTTTCTTTCAATATCGATGTTAAAATATCAAGTTGGGTGTCTTATAAACTATTCTCCAGTCAGCTGATTTCCTTTTAAAAATCTATTTTCCGTTTAGATTTATTTCTGGCGTTTAAGTTGAAGTCTGACCTCTGGAATATTAAGAGGCTTATGGTAGAATTACACAGTGCGACATCAAAAATCAAACCGCACCGGACCTTTTTTTTCTGAAAATATACCTATTCAATAGCAAAACCCTCGCTGGGTTTTTAAAAGTTAGCTCGATTTTTTTTATTGCGTTTTGAAGTTTTCTATTTTCATGAGATTTTGGAGTTTTACCTGTACGCTAAATTTGACTTATAAATCGACCTTTGTTTGATTTAATCGATTTATTTAAAAAATGAAGGAAAATGGAGTAACCAGGAGGAAAAAGAATATGAGGTAGAAGAAGAAGAGACAGGCATGGAATTCTTTACTGATGAATCTGATTACTCTGATAATGATGATGTTGAAATTCAATCATTGTCGAAAAGAGCTCGTCTCTAAGGTTTTAGTACGTAAAAATTCTTTATTTTAATAAAAAAAAAAAAAATTATAAGAATTCAAGTCTATATTCTTTTTACTTAATCTATTTAATATTTTTACCTACAGAGTTTTTAGATATTTAAAAAAAAATTTAAAGCAGAGTATAAAAAAATTATTTTTATGAAGAAAAATCTTGTTAAAAATTTATTTTTTTAGAAAATACAATAACAAACTTAAAATTCAGTTTTATGTTTTTATCTTATAAATGACTTTTTTAGTACATTTTGCAACATTTTTGCTAGAAGACATAGTGAGAAATTTTAATTATTTTCATAATTACAGTAAAAAATGGTAAAAACATACAATTTTTCGAAATTTTGGTATTCAAAATTGCGTATTGAGATATAGGTTCTTCTCAAAATAAGTTTATTTGTACATGTACGAAATTTCTGCATCAAGCTATGACAAAATAAATCGATTAAATCAAACAAAGGTCGATTTATAAGTCAAATTTAGCGTACAGGTAAAACTCCAAAATCTCATGAAAATAGAAAACTTCAAAACGCAATAAAAAAAAAATCGAGCTAACTTTTAAAAACCCAGCGAGGGTTTTGCTATTAAATAGGTATATTTTCAGAAAAAAAAGGTCCGGTGTGGTTTGATTTTGATGACCCCAAAATTGTCGCACAGTTTTATATATAAAATATTTTGTGATTACATTCGAATCCTTCGTAGCACTCTGTTATGATAATTTTTTAAGCTTGCCCACAAAAGAAACGAAAAATAACCATTTATTGAGGACGGGAGACCCTCACCACAGTCCGAAACTTCTGACCTCCGAATGCCATTGTCGAGGTTCAGCTACCTCGTGAAAACCGTATGACTTTGGCTCAATTATGTTCCGGATATTGTAGCAGATTAAACTCCTACTAATCCTGAATCGACCCCAACATACAGCGCACGACATTAATCACCTATTCCTATGCCCTGTTAAAAATACTCACCTTACACCCCTCTCTCTTTGAAACCAACATAATGAAACAACACTTTTTCTGGGCCTGCCGTTACATGAGTTAAATGATGACGATCGGTGACTACATCGTACTGACTGAGGAGGGAGAGGGTTAAAATAACCCACAAATATGTATGGGCTCCGTCGCTTTTTACATAGAATTGCTGAGCACATCGTACATACATACATACTAATCTAAAATGTAAGAATCAATTAATCTGATTTTCACCGCCGAAACTACTTCATTTTAAAACAAAGTGCGGACTTGCAGTACAGTGTTATTGAATACAACTCAATTCAAATAGCTACTTCGCCACAAACCTCATGTTTTATAAGGTCTATACTCGTAAGAAGACTATACGCCCAGTGATCGGCGCGATGGCAATTAATCATCATCATCATACGACGATCGCTTTTTATATTTTTGCACCATGTGATGACCGATGATTCGATATTTTATGTTTGGTAGTTTTTAGCATAAACTTACGTATAAAACGTTTTCACGTACGAGCTTTATTTGTTCTTTTTGCAGTGAGTTGAAAAATTCATCTCGCCCGAAAGTTGGAATAGATTATCGACACAAGAGTGCATTTATAGAATTACGGCGACACTTGGCATTCAAGCACCACACTAAGCCGCTGCGAAATGCTGTGACATATCCCGATATAGAGGCTTCCTCGAGCATTAGTGGGACCAGCATACACTCAATATTGTATGAACTTTTGGTAGTCAAGAAGATTTGTTTTCGTTGGATACCGCATAATTTGACAATTGCCCAAAAAGTACTCGTGTCGATTGGTACAAAGAAATTTTAAAAAATTCGCCCGCGATGGTTTAAAGCACATTTATGGTCTCGTAATAGCTGACGAATCTTGGACCTATCCATATGAGACGCAAACAAAACAGCAATTGATAGTATGGGGTTCCAAGGCAAACTTAATCCAACCAAAGTTATTCGCGGACAAAGAATCTCAAAACCTATTATCTCAGAAAATCTGGTCATATTGCAACTGTACCACTAAAATAAAAAATAATTCAAACATTCATTCAACATTCAGTGGTCATCCTTAACTGTAAGATGACGTGGTTTTTTTCAAAAAGCATCTAAAGTTTTAATTTAAAAATTACCTAAGAAATACTGCACTACGTTTCCAAGCAGTCCGTTCTATAGGGTGGGCCATGTAAAATTTGCTTTTTGAATCGGCTATAAAAAAAAAAAGCTAATCAATATTTTCTCAAACTTTTTTTTATTTTGAAGATTGAACATTGTCATTTATGAATGGAAACTAATATCGTTCAAATGACTGCCACGACTGGCTTTACAGTAGGCCATTCGATCAACCCAATTTTTAAGCACATTTTCGATTGTTTGGGATCCAATTTCATGAATGGCAACTTAGATTTCGTGTTTTAAAGCATCAGTCGTCTCTGGATAGTTCGCATAGCATTTGTCCTTAACGGCTCCCCACAAAAAATAGTCCAACGGGCTTAAATCACAGCTCCGAGGTGGCCAATTGATATCGGAATTTCGGCTGATTATTCGGTTTTCAAAAACGGTAGCCAAAAGTTCGAGTGTAAATTTGTCAGTGTGACAAGTTGCACCATCCTGTTGAAACCAAATGTCGTCCATGTCATCCTCTTCAATTTTTGGAAACAACTCTCTACAGTAATGTGTGGATTTTCTGAGCCCCAAATCCGACAATTTTTCTTATTGACGTAGCCACCGATGTGAAAATCAGAAAAGAAGAAGAAGACTCACCACTTTGGAAATAGGTTTTCAATATTTCCGAATCTCGTTCAAGCGTATAGCGTCCCATTTCGTAAATGTCAAACCTTTAAGTAAATTATGAACAAATTTGATATGTCATTTGTGTTACCATTCTCAAAAAAATAGGTGGTTCAAAAAGCAAACGCTATCTGGCCCACCCTTTAGGTTACTGGAACGACTCTGTTTTATATCTGGCCAGGACCATTTATTGGGAATATTTATGAAGTTACAACAACAACTATCACAGAAATTTCTTCGATTCTATGAGAATATTAGACTAACCACCACGGCCTACTCAGTAGTGGCCTTTCTTCTTTGATTACCGCAGCGTACTCCACTCTACCAATGGATAAGAAGACCCAAACCATAAAAGACTTTTAATTCCACGATGAGTTACTACCCCACCTATTTCGGCTGGCAAGGGAATGAGGGTAAATTAGTCGCATTATGCGTTTAGTTTCATCTGCCTTTCTTGTCCATGGACTTATGAAACAAATAGTTCACCAAGTTTATATTTTCGAACCTCAATTCGGCTTCGTAGAGATAATATTTAATACTAATTATATTTGATCGGCCAATTTCTTCGATCTTAATTTTTTCAAAACAACCAAAGTTTAATTTTTGGCTAAACCCGCAAAAAGTATGCAACCATGTCGAAATAGAATTCCTTATATAAACTTTAGTATTACAAGAAAGATTACTTTTGACCATATTTTTGCCATGATTTTATTTTACCATCTTTTTATGGTGATTCATATATAGGTGTGAGTGTGTGTTTGCTATTACCATTTAATACTTTTAACAACATCTCCTTTACCATTTAGCTACCCATAATTTGCATACCTTAATCGTCTTTCCCATTTACTTCGACTCAACTCGCCAAAATGACGTAATTTTCTTATTCGTACTTGTTTAAGGTCATCTCATTTAACGAAAGTAGTTTTTTCTAACTTAACTTAAATGGAAAATAGCAAATTTCACGTTTTGAAATCCGTACGATCTGCGAGCTGCAGGCTGCGCAGTCGATGCATTGTTTACATTCGTATATCGTACATATATTTGCAGCTTCGATTTAAGTATGTATTTATATATATATTTGTTTATATATACGTACAGATAGTGTAGGAATGATTGAGTGTACACACCCACTCGCTGCGGCGTTGACGCGACTGATTTGGCGTTGCTGGCTTGGCGTTAGTCAGACACCAGCGATTTGTTTTCAGTTCAATGTATTGGTGAAGAGTTTGCTAATGGGATTTATATAGTTGCGACGAATATTCTTTGGAAATAGTGAAACGCTTCAAATAAAGTAAATAATTATAGGTACGTTTAGGTACATTAGGGTGGTCCAAAAATGCATGGGAAAAAATTTATATTAAAATTTTTATGCTGCCGCCCCCCATAATGGTAAATAATGAAAAATAAAAAGACCCGTATTTTTTTTTTTTTAAGGGGGTCTTCTACCGTCACGGTTTGAAAAAATCGATTTTTTTTTTTTAGATTTTTTAAAAGCTACTAATGTTAAGAGTATGCTATAAAGAGGGTTTTATGAAAAACATGTTCCTTCATGAGCATTTCGGGGAGAATACATGCATGCGCGTGGCATTTTCGAGCGTTTCTTTATCTTTAAACGCCTTTTCCCGAAAGTTGACTTTTTTCAACTTTCTGGTCACACATCTACTATAAATATTTGTCGAATTCATTCCATCTTTTTTCCAGTTATTCAGTGAACATCTCGCTATGTTTTCCCAGACCACTTTTTTCAATTTTTGATTAGTTTAATTTTGCGGGCCTCTAAAGTGTAAAAAAAAGAGGAAATTTTCAAACTTTTTTTTTTAAATCACGCATTTTTTACAAATTTCAAAATATTTAAAATCGCCACTGGGAAAACATAGCCAACGCTACACTTTATGATAAAAAAAAAAATTTTTTGATTTCAGATAAGTAAAATGGTCGATCGCGTGCCACAAAGTCGCCTAGGACATTTTTACAAGGGCAACCTCGAGGACGGTTCAAGGACACAGGGCCAAAGAATTCGATTTGAAAAATATATTTTTAAATAGTGCAAACTTGTGCAAATTAAATAAAAAAAATCTGATTTCATTATCTCAAGTGGTTGCTTTGTAATTAATTCCCAAAAATAGGCCCGAGATTAAGGCGCGACGGTAGAAGACCCCCTTAATCAGACCATATTTAATGGTGCCGCCGGGGCTTTGAAATATCCCATGTATTTTGCATGGGAAAAAAATACTTTTTCGTAGATTTCATGTAAAAACCTGGAAAATGAATATATTTCAACCGGATAACTCAGTTTCTCTTCATAATTGGTCAGGGAATAACAACCAATTATGAAATAATTAATTTTTTTGTATTAACTATTTTTTATAGAACCCCAAAAAGCCCCCATAAAACGAAAATCTAAGAAAAAATCGAAAAACAATATTTTATATTACTTTTATGAAAAAAATTAAAATTAATTATTTCATAATTGGTTGTTATTCCCTGACCAATTATGAAGAGAAACTGAGTTATCCGGTTAAAATATATTCATTTTCCAGGTTTTTACATGAAATCTACGAAAAAGTATTTTTTTCCCATGCAAAATACATGGGATATTTCAAAGCCCCGGCGGCACCATTAAATATGGTCTGATTAAAAAAAAAAAAAAAATACGGGTCTTTTTATTTTTCATTCTTTACTATTTTGGGGGGCGGCAGCATACAAATTTTTTTTGGACCACCCTAAGGTACATACATACATACAATTTATAATATTAGTCCGAATTCCTAATTTTTGTTCAGAATTAAATGTAAACTAGTAATGTTACCGGAAAATTCTTCTACTGATATCAAAACATCTTTAAATGCTGCTGTTAAAAAAATTCAAGTTTTTACCTGTTCAAGAGATTTGGGTTTAATATTTGCTGGGCCTACATTCAACTCTCAACAGCAATTTGCTCTCTTTGTTTATTATTTCCTTCACCTAACAAATCTCTGCACCTTTCAGCCGGCTTATGAAGTAGTGTATGTAGCTGTGTAGCTCTCATTAGTTGCTTGCTACAACTCTCTCTTTCCTATAACTCTTCCACTGAAGTTTCCAAGTTGCTCAGCTCAACACTTTTAAAAGAATGGTAGTTGACCGTACGGGTGTGAGCTAACAAACTACCCGAGCTCCGTATCAACCTCAAGTAAATAATCAAAAGAGATACAGGTATCAACTAACCTTAAGGTAGGTTATCGCAGTCTACCACTCTCCCTAAACTAATCGTACAAGAAATGAATGATAAAGCAGGGATCCAAGTGTAGAGTGGGCCTTCCTCTTTTTTACCACTGCCAACAGGTATTTCATCGAATACTTTGAGAGCTGCAATATTTGCATCCATTCCTATAATAGAACATAGTCAGAGAAGGCCTCTATTTTATGTATATGACTAGCTGTACCCGGCGCGCGTTGCCAATACCTGAAATAAATTTAAGAAAAATAACTTTAAAGAAAAATCAGTACACATATATTCAATTCATTCTAAACCATTTTATTGATTTTGTTTATTTCGAAAAAATTGTGACATTACAAAGTTTAGTTTCAATTCGATGTTTATTGAAGTGCTATGGGATACACAATATTTCTTGTTTTTCCATCTGGTGCGTAGACGAATAAATCAGAAGGTTTTCCGGCACGTGAGCAAGCCATGTGAAAAGCATGAATTCTCCAAATTTAATCCATGCACTTGTAACGATTGTCCTTGTGCTTTGTTAATAGTTATTGCGAAAGCGAGTCGCACCGGGAGCTGTAAACGTTTGAATTCGAATGGCATATCTGTCGGGATCATTGGGATACGTGGCAGCAGTACGTCTTTACCTTTGAATTTTCCAGTCAAAATTGTTGCCGCGATAACATTGTTCATCATTTTCTTGACTGAGAGTCTGGTTCCGTTGCAAAGTCGTGGTGGATTTATGTTTCGAAGAAGAACGATGGGTATGCTATTTTTCAATGTAGAATCAAGCGAATACGAGTTTTCAGTTGCATCGTTGACAACCTCAATGAGCATATTCTACAAACCTTCTCCGTAGAAGAATGCATATATATACCAATTTTTATAATAATCGGTCCAGTAGTTTTTGAGTTCATCTATGGCATACATAGTGGAGTGTCTGGAGCGTTAAAAACGTTAAAACCTAGGATGTCTTAGGGACTAGATGAAATTAAATTATCTTTGCGAAAATGTGTTGTGAATAACATAAATAATAATCTCTACCTATTTAAAAGTTGTGCATTTGATTTTTAAATAGCAAAAATTTATGATTGCAATAACTTATGTGCTATAATGCAAATAACGTTGTAGAATTTATTGTTTTTGTAACAGAAGTGGAAGCAAATGAAAAAATAAATAGATTATGGATAATTAAATGTTAAAAAAAAAAATATTATGTAAACTATTCGTTTATTTAAATAATTAGCATACAAAAAAAAATAAAAAATTGTTTTCTGTTATTATAGCATAAAAGTAAAATCGAATTAATTATTAAAAACAAAAAAATTATGACTATTTAAAAGAAAAAAATGAATTAACAAAAAAATTTGTCTATTGAAAAATTTACATTTTTTCAAATATTATCTTCAATTTCACTGATGTTAATCATAGGCGCTACATTTAGACAGCTGTCGTCGTTGCACTGTAGGCATACTACACTGCAGTATAATCCACTTTTTCGGCATCCGCATGCAGCTCCACATCCTTTTTTGCAATTGCAAAATAACATTTTTAATAAATTTTCCGGAGCAGGTAATTGATTCGTAAATATTAGATGATAGGTATTATTGGAATAGTTCCATCCCCAATTTTCGATGATTAAATCATTCCCTAACCACATCTGGATTTTTAGGTAAACCCGTTTTAAGTGTTCAAATGCTGCATCAGATGTGGGACGTAACGAAGATAAAAGAACACTTGTGTCTTTGCCAGTTGCTTTGATGAAGGAATTGAATCTGAATGTATTCAAATCTGTCATTTTTGCCGAAGCACCATACAGTCCCAAAATACATGTAATACCAGCTTGAAATATATTATTTGCATCTTCATGTACATTTTTAAATACTGCTGCTGAGTCATGTAGATCATTCCGCTTCTCAAAATCTTTGATAAACTTAATTTTTCCTTTGTTGTAAAACGCAGAAGTAGTATCACAGCCCGTGAAAGCATGTAAAAATAGAACATGTTCTTTACATGCTGGTAGAGATTTTTCTAAACTTTTCGATGAAAATATTTGTTGGTTAACTTTGCCTCGGGATGGTTTTAAAAAATATATTTCACGATCAGTAGGCGTCAATGCCGTTAACACAACCAAGACGTCAATGTCTTCAGAAATTACAACAATATTTTGAGATTCTAAACTAATTGCTGTATCAACAATTAATTTATCTGCATCGCTTTCCACTTGGCATGTAAAAATGTTGTTATCAGCTAATTTTATTCTTAACATTTCGATTAGGCGAGATTTATTTTTTTTATTCGTTAGAAATTTATCTTGAGCGATTTTTAACGGCATATTTTCATCAAATTCAATATATGTACTTATATTTTTTAGTGCGCGACGATTCCTTTCAGCAGATTTAATACCGTCCTTCTTATATCCATCAAATACCACGTATGCGTTATTATAATTATTCCTCAAATATCTTACGTAATGTTCGCATATCATTTTGAATGTTTCATTTAATTGCCATTTGCAACGATATAACAACATGCCTCCATCAATAACAGAACGAACATTTTCTAAGCTTTTCAAATTAATCTGAATTTCTGGGAATAATTCGTAGAAAGTTGATTTTTTTGTCTTTCGCATTTGGCCATCTTCAAACAGAGCAAGTGGATATGGTGCCAGTTCATAATTCATATAAGTTTTTAGTTCATCATCTGTTTTTTTCAACACACAAATACGTTGAAACAGCAACAATGGATCAACGGGAATAACATTGTTATGAATTTTTATTTTATTATTTTTAGCCAATAGAGAATTTATTTTATCTTTCCTTAAAAACTTCAATTCGCGTACATTTTTCCCTTCGATTTTCTTCATAACTTTTAAACCTTCTTCAAAAGCATTGTAACAATTTATACTTTTATCACCGGTAATTCCAGTGGCAATTGACATAATTGCATCTGTATCAGGAAAAGGACTGTGTTCTTTGAAAAAGTCTACCAATCTTTTTACATCGATACCATCCCTTTCTATTCTAGCATCTGTAGAATCACTGTGTTGATGACTTTTATTGAAAGATATGTCACAAAAATTTTCTATGCTTTGAATAATATCTTTACTATAAATAACTCCTCTGATCCATTTATAAACTACACTTTCAGTGGCACCTCGTTTAAAAGGACCGCCTTCGACGCTCATTCCTTTCATTAAAGTCTGCTCAATAGTCTGATCACTTGCAATACCAGAAAAAAAATATCTGATCGCCTAGATGTGAAATATCCTGTTGTATATTTTTCGAACTCTGCTGGATCCATTATATACTGTAATTCCTTCATATCTTGCAGAATTTGTGCAGCCTTCGCATAGGGAAAATGTCCTGATGCGTGGAATAGTGGAATCATCAGCTCAATACTATGTAGATGTAAATTCCAATCCCCCATACGGTCGGCAGCAATGAAGTCTTTCAATATTGTTACCATTCGAAAATACGTAATCCATAGTTTTGATGTTTTATTTTTATTTTCAAGCTCAACTAACTTATCTTCAAAAATTCTACTCAGCATTTGAAATCCTTGGTTTTCTGTAATTTCATTGTAATTGAACATTTCAAAAAACATCGATATTTGTTCGTCATTCAATACATTTAAGGGGGGCCTCTACTGTAAAACTTAAAAAAAATCGATTTTTTACTTTTTGTTGAAACATACTCAGAAACAACTCCAGAATGTTCCATGAAAATCTTAAAAAGAAATCTTGAGTAGTTTTCAAGTTATAAAAGTTTTAGCAAAGCAGGTATAAACTGAGCGCTCGAGCGAAATTGGCGAGCGCAGCTATGAATATGCGATTTTCGTCCACAATCGTCGTGAGAAGAAAAAGGTTAAACGTCGCTCTGAATCCACCCACGAAGCCCGAAAAGCTCGAACAGAGGCTCTTCTTGAAGAGGATAATGAAATATTAAGAGCAGACGAAATGTTATATGGGGCAGGAATAGCTGATTAAGCTGTAAGTATGAAAAATTGTTTAAGCGTGTTTTTCTCGAAACCACGTTTTCAAAATTGCCCACATCACAGCTCCGTGAAAAATTAACATATCAAGCTCAAACTTTGATAGTATATTTTTAACAATATTTACTAGTTTTTAAAGCTATGGTGGGAAAAAATTTATTATTTATAACCCCTTTTTTAATAACAAGATGACAACAAAAAAACTTCAAAAATTTTACAAAAAAATTTTGTTTTTTGCAAGTAATAGGCTTAACAACTAAAAATAATGATATATAATAAAAAAAATTTGGTTTTTTTCATTTCAGATTTTTTTTAAATGCGCGACAGTGTGGGCAGATTTCAAAAGGCGTTTCGGGGGAGCGGCTGTACAGCTGCCGTTTTGAAATGAAAATAAATTTGAAAAATTTTTTTGTACACTCAAGACCTGTGTTTATGTAACCCTAAACTTTTTTTTACTAATTAAATTAATACAAGTATGAAAACAAAATCCATGAAAATTTGATTTTTACAGTAGAATCCCCCCTTAAAAAATCCGCATTATTCTCCTTAAGATCTTCAAAAATTAATTGTGCTAAAGCTTGCTGCAATAAGGTATGAGCACGTACTGCTCTAGCATAGGCACGTCCTGACGTTATGTGATCAATCGTATTTTCTGGATAAATGGTAGAAAGAACTTCTTTTATCCCACTTCCAGCCATAATATAACCAATAATATATAACGTTGGGAAGATGTTTGTCTTTATCTATTTAAGTAAAATTTAACGTAGAACTAAAAAAAAATTTTTTCCAACTCAATATTATGCTCCAATATATTAATTTTTCATATTTTTTTGTTTAAACAATGAAAAAATTAATTGCACAATATAATATTGGTAGAAGTTACAATTTAGAGCATACAAAAGAAAATCCTGTTGGTTACATGGCAATTCATTCAGTCCCTACGAGATCCGAGGTCAAAACCCCTGGGCACTCCACTAACAGACAAACATTCATTTTTATATATAAGATAAAGCTTATATGGTTCATCATTACATCGTGCGCCGTAACCGAATGGATTGGTGCATGACTACTATTTGAAAGTGCCCGAGCTCAAATCTCATGGCACGAAACACCAAATGATTGAAAACGGTTTTTTTCTAATAGCAGTCGCCCTGGGCAGACCATTGGCAAACCTTCGTGTGTTACTTAAATAGAACCACTAGGTTAAATAAGCAATATAGTAACAAATATAGGAAATTTTATTTTTTATATTTATTATTTAAAGCTTAATAGTTTGTGCTATCACCTTGTTTATAAATTACTTCATAAATACGTTGATGAATGGAATTGTACAAATTCTTCAGATAGCCTAATGAAATTTCAAACCAAGCCGTTTTAATGATTGAAATTAAAGCATTTTTGTCTTCAAATTGTTGCCTATTTTCATAAACCTCACGCGCAAGTCATCCACATAGATTTTCAATAATGTTCAGATCTGGGGAATACGGTGGCCATGCCTCAAGGTTGTGGGACGCAATCCAAGCTTTAACAACACTTGAAGTGTGTACAGGTGCATTATCAGGTCCAAATCGACTCAAGTACCTTTCCTCTTTTCTTAAGTCATGGAAATATTATTGTATCGATCTCGATCATCCAGATTGAACTTCTTTTCGTCATTAAATACTACTTTTTCCATTCACCGGTATCGGTACTTGGAACAGAACTCAAAGCCATGTGGGTGGTCCCTTGCCGAATCGAGGCGGCATTCTTTGTCAAACTTATTCAAAGTTGTTTTTTTTTTTATAATTTTTTATACTTCAGATGTTATGCTTTTAGAATAACCCTTTGAACAGTCAATTTGCTGGCTGCAACATTTGCCAATTCTTTTGTTTTTTTTTTTGCCATTCTTTAATTTTTGCTGTTGGAAGTGCAGAATCTGATGCAATCCGAAGGATTTTGCGGCTTTCCGTTTGTGTTAAAGCCATCGCAGTTTTGCATTTGTATTTCTTACCACAGCAGACACCTTTTTTCACGTAAACGTGCACAATATTTGGATTTTGACCAATCTTTTTGCAATTTGGCGATTTGAAAGTCCCTCTGAGGTCAATATATCGATTCGTCTTTTTTCTCTGCTTTCCCATTTTATTAGAATTAAGAAGTTTGAGAATAACAGCTTTAATGCTTTAACTGACTGCCTCTATTCAAGTGAACCAATAAATCGCAAACAATACTCTTATTAGAACTGCTGAGTAGATAGTTTAGGTTAGGTAGTCGCTCTTTATAAACCCTCGCTTGAAGAGAAGAAACAAAATACGATGATTGTCCCTGTCTCAAACTTTTTTTGGTATCAAACATTTCGAAAAAATTCTTCCCAATTCAGACGAAGCTGGTGGCACTTCCATTATCTATAGTATTATTTTAAAACATGGCGCTTATTCTGACTAAACTACAACACGTACAGATATGAAATATATATCAAAAGAAAGGTTTTGATGAGCATATTTCTGGAAAATTATAAAAATTAAAATTGGTTAATTTAATCATGAAATATTTGCGTGTAAAGTTATCAAAATTTTCATTTTGATAACAGCGATGTCTATGCAAAGCGGGATGACACACAAATATACGCATATATATGAGTACGTTTGCTTTGTTTAGCTCTCTTTCTAATGAGCACAGCATTGTATACATTTGGATTCTCAATAATCGTTTTGTTTTATTCTCTTTACTAATAAATATATATGTATTCATGAACATAGTCCCAACGGGTGCTGCGAATTTTTTTCAAAATTTTGTTGTGATGACAATAATTGGTATGAATTGACAATTGACTTGAAATTTGTCAATTCACTTAAAACAACGGTAACAGTGCAAATTAGAAAGAGTTTTGGACAGACGCAAAATAGAATTTATTTTAAGAAAAAAGAGGTTGTCTGTAAAGTCGGCTTACTGACGATAGTTTAACGTGATAACGTCATAAGAAAATACTGACTGAATGGTTGCATTTTTCAAAAGAAAATTTTAATTTTATTTGTTTGATAGATATTTTGTATGGATATAAAGAATGAGTTAACATTAACATAACATAATATAACATAACATAACATAACACAACACAACACAACACAACACAACACAACACAACACAACACAACACAACACAACACAACACAACACAACACAACACAACACAACACAACACAACACAACACAACACAACACAACACAACACAACACAACACAACACAACACAACACAACACAACACAACACAACACAACACAACACAACACAACACAACACAACACAACACAACACAACACAACATAACATAACATAACATAACATAACATAACATAACACAACACAACACAACATAACATAACATATCATAAAGCATTCACCAACAGCTTTCATTTGATACCCATATTGTACATAAACGTCCGAAGGTTACCCGGGTCCACGTTTTGACCTATATCTCGAGACCCTATCTACCAATAGGTATTCAAACTATACGGAAATCATCTTCAATACCTACTTAACAATGTGTGTAAGTTTGGTTTAATTCGGTTCAAAGACACGGCGGGTCCACGTTTTGGCATATATTTCGAGACCCTAGTCATCAATAGGTATGAAAATTACCCCGTATTAAAGCACTTATCAACAGCTTTCATTTGATATCCATATTGTACAAACACATTCTAGGGTCCACGTTTTTGTCTCTATCTCGAGACCCTAGTCACGGAGCGGATGGAAATACTCTGAACTAAAGCATTCACCAACAGCTTCCATTTGATACCCATATTGTACATACACATCCGAAGGTTACCCGGGTCCACGTTTTGACCTATATCTCGAGACCCTATCTACCAATAGGTATCCAAACTATACGGAAACCATCTTCAATACCTCCTTAACAATGTGTGTAAGTTTGGTTTAATTCGGTGCAAAGACACGGCGGGTCCACGTTTTGGCATATATTTCCAGACCCTAGTCATCAATAGGTATGAAAATTACCCCGTATTAAAGCACTTATCAACAGCTTTCATTTGATACCCATATTGTACATACACATCCGAAGGTTACCCGGGTCCACGTTTTGACCTATATCTCGAGCCCTATTTCCAAAATAAAATATACTCCATGTTACTCGTGATGTAGATTTCGAATGGTGAAAGAATTTTTAAAATCGGTCCAGTAGTTTTTGAGCCTATTCATTACAACCAAACAAACAAAGTTTTCCTCTTTATAATATTAGTATAGATATGGTAAATATTACCATACATTTTTTCCTTCATATATAATAAAAAAATAATAATAATAATAACATTAAAACAACAGGTATTATTAACAAACTTGGTTTTATTTTAAATTCTTCAAGTAAATCAAATTAATAAAAGGTAACTACATATGAGCAAGGTAACTACATATGAGCAAGGTAACTACATATGAGCAAGGTAACACTAATATGAGCAAGGTAACACTAATATGAGCAAGGTAACTACATATGAGCAAGGTAACTACATATGAGCAAGGTAACTACATATGAGCAAGGTAACTACATATGAGCAAGGTAACGACACATTTTTTCGTGCGTGCAGCCTGTTAAATCGAATTATAAGACGTTATCACGTCAAAAGTACATCCATATTTAATTTTAAAATATGCCTAGAGGACGACCAAGAAGAGTTCGTAAGTAAGTGATAAATGTTTGAAACGTCACTTATTGGATATGATTGGTAGAAGCATCCACTTTTGTTTTCGTTCATATATGGTACAATTGAACTACAATATTTAAAAATTTTGTGTGCGTTTGATCATTTTTGCAAAACTCAAAATTTTAAATAGTTTTAAAAAATGAGGAGAGAGAGACAAATTAGTTATTTATTTGATACTATTTCAAAGGTAAACTGTATTTGGGCTATTCTCAGACAAATTTTATAGTAATAGACGATGCCCAACGCCATTTAAAAGAACACTATTACCCATCAAATCAACGAACTTTTTGACACAGATATACATTTTTAAGTGTTTTTTTTTCTTTGTATTGTATTCTATGTGTGTACATGTATATTTTTATGTTTGCAGCCATAATCAAATCATATATGAATATGAACTTTGAACATTTTTTTTACCATTCTTCTTAAAATTTTTTAAAACGTAAACAAAATTTGAAAACATTATCATTGTGGGGCTTCATTTAAAGAAGGATTGCTTTGCTCACGGCCAAGTTAATGTTGCGTTAAGCCGGGTTAGATCTTGGGAAAATATACGAGTTCAAATGGGTAATAACGAAAACTTGACGTTGAATGTAGTTTATAAAAAAAAAAATACTGATTTAACTGAAAAAAATTTTAAAAATGTTATATGCATAAGTTCTTACATATTACATATGAATAAAAATATACACTTTTCTAATCATCATAACTTTTAATATATAAAAGTGTCACATATGCTTTTCCGTGGGAAAAAAGCCCACCTGATTTTCGGGGGTTACATACTAGTATACTATTAATAGGAACTTTATTTGCAAATATAGCAGGAATACCCTTTACTTACGAGATTAACTTAAAATCATTAATGATTAAAAGGGCAATTTATTATTAGTATATATTTATGGGTGTAAATTAAACATTTTTGCTTAATGTATTTCTGTACAACCTTATTAAATAGTTTTGCGAGAGTTCTAACTTCTTGGCTCTTTTGAAAAACTGCTTTAGAATGCTATGATTTTTTTTTTTTTTGCACACTGAAGAGGATTTAGACTCTGAGACTTCCTTAGTTTTTTTATTTTTATTTAATTAATAATTTTTGTGGCTGTTTTAATTAAGTGGAAATGGAAGAGTTAATAACAACCAGTTGAGACATAAATCTAACATCCATTTTCTTAATGTTGAGTGTTAATTTTTAGAATTCCAGAATTTATTTCTACTTCCTTGACTTTTATGGTATTTTGCTTACTTTCCAACATCATGAAATACTCGTGTAATTATCACAATTTCTGTTACTAACTCCAATTCAACGCCTGCCTTAGACATCAATCATAAGTAGCTACTCATAATTTCCTGCTGTTACTGGCATACAAGTAAAAGTTTTTTTTTTTTGTTTTTTAATTAAATGCAAGGCAATGATTAATTTCACTCTCCGATCCCCTTAACAGGCATTTGAAATGAAGTAAGCTAGTAAAAAAATGTGAATCAAAAGAACTACAAATTCACGGGATACGGATGAGTTTGTTTGCGTTTGACACCGCGTGGCGTATGAGTGACATGGTTAATACGAGAAAATAATCGTTTTGATAAAGTGCGACTGCTCATGAACTGTTCGTAAGGTTACGCAAACATGCACTTGTGCTCACATTTTTCATGTTACATTTATCGTTATTTTCGTTGATTTTTTATGAAAATATAGTATAAAAAATATAAATAAATGTAATAAGTAAACAAATATAAAAAAAATAATAAATAAATAAATATAAAAAAAAATAAACAAAATATAAAAATAAAAATAAAAAATAAATATAAAAAAATAAATAAAAAAATTAATGAATAAAAATATATAAATAAAAATATTAAAAAAAAAATAAATATAAAACCAAAAAAAAAGTTAAAAAAAAAAAAATAAATAAATATAAAAAAATAAAAATAAAAAATAAAGATAAAGATAAAAAACAAAACTAAAAAATATTGTATTACTAGCTAACCCGGCAGACTTCATACTGCCTCAATCGATAAATAAAAGACCTAAACTTTTATATAAAATAATTTTAAAACAAACAAAGCGAATCCGTTTTTAATAAAAAAGCATATTTTGAATTAAGCATGAAGTTTTATTATTATTTTCGACACATCATGTTGCTAAATTATAAAATAGGGGTTTCCTGAGATGCTGGCTATTTAAATATAAGGTTTAAATTTGATATTGACAGACCTACAGTGCTATGATACAGTTTGTTAATCAATTTAAAGGTTTCTCATAAACTATTGTTTTTATCTTGTTTTGTGGTGCGTAAATAAACAAAGAATACGGTTTTCCGACGTGCGAACACGCGACGTATAATTGTCCATGGGAGAAACAGGAAACACCAAGTTGATTACGCAAACTTCTAACGCCTAACCTTGCGATTTATTTATGGTCATCGCAAAGGCTAGACGTACTGGATGTTGTAAGCGTTTAAAATCGAATGGTAAATCCGTTGAAATCATCGGTATCCGCGAGATCAAGACATCCTCTCCTTTGTATTTTCCTTTAGTTCTCGCTCACTCATAGATATCGTAGCACACTATCGTAATACTTCTTTCCGTACTCTAAATTGCGACAGGATGGATTGGCATAGTAGTTGGTTATCAAATCTAATGTCAAATATTATGGTGAAACATTTGATATCTTAAAGATTATCTCTTGTTTGTCAAATATTTTTAGGTGCGGTAAAAAGTTTGTCCGTTTCTTAGCTGTAATATGAGGTCCGATGAACACAGTGAGTGAATATAATTTAATAAGAACTTTATTAAATATCAATAAAGTTCAAATTGACTCTAAATTTTATTTAGAAAACGTTTATATGGGAAGAAGAAAAGTGCTGTTTTTAGGGTTTTCCCGGCAATTATTCGAATTTTTCTCACCTTTTAAACCTTCCCTAGAGCTTCACGGACATTTCAAGATCAAGATAAGATAAATCTGTTCAGCCGTTCTCGAGTTTTAGCGAGACTAACGAACAGCAATTGATTTTTATATATATAGATATATGATGATATATATTGTATAAAAAATAGAAAACTGTAAAAAAAAACATTAAAAAAAACAAAAGAAATAAATAAATATTTAAAAACAAAAAATAAATAAATATAATATATATAATAGAGAACACTGTTTAAAAAACCTTCAAAATCAAACTTCCAAACTTTCAACAAAATTCACAAAAAATTAATGAATTTAAAAAAATTATGCCTGTGCTGCATATAGAAAAAATTTCTCAAAATCGTGTTCAAAAAAATTGTGAAACATCAACGCGATTTTTGAGCTACTTCACGTTTGCATTTTATTGTACTAAAATTGAATGGGCTATTAAACTGCATACGCCGTCTTTTCTAAAAACTTTGATTTACTAAATTTTGTGCAAAATTTTAAAGTTTGTTTTATATTTTATGTCTTATAAATTATTCTATTTTATATATAAGTAAAATAAATTATAATAATAAAACAATAAATTTTTTGTTATAAAATAAACTATTTTTATAAAAACTTAACGGAAAAAATTAAGCTTGAAAAATATTGTGAATATTGTGAAAAGATAAACTGACTTAATTCTGTGAGCACAAGTGTGTATGGTACATACAATCGTCATGTAAAATATATTTGATTGTTACAGTTATCTCCATACATATTCATATACACACATTCGTCAATTCAATATATGTATGTGTGTAGTCATCCCGCAATGTAAACAAAATATTGAATGCAAGTACTTCTCTTCCTGGAGTTTTCGCAACATCAACGTTTGTGTCAACTTGTCAGCCAATACTTAATCCATTCCATTCTTATTTGATGTATTTGTATTTCTATATTACAAATCACTGCATCAGCATATACGTCATAATACTATAGAGTGGCGTGATGACGCCATGCGAGTAAATATTTCACTGTTCTATAAATAAAAAAACGTGAAAAACGCAATGAAACACATTGAGATAAAAAAGAAGTTGGCTGTAAGCCCACCATCATACACCAAAAATAGATTTACGTTTATACTATGCCCCAACGAATAATTCGTAAGCATTGTTTTAGACCAGCCTATATTTAATAGATTTGTAACATATAGTACATTGTCGTTTGCCGTCTGGTGGGCTGGTTGGCGGGTTGGCTGTTTGCTTGGAATGTGAGTGCCAACGTCTGGTTTGTTTATCTTATCGACGTGGTATCTTTCAGTAAGCAATGCATGAACGTTTCGACAGCTTCGCATTCAAATGGTATTGTTTTTTTGTTTTGTGTTTTTGTTTTTGTGGTTTTGCACTGGTTTTTTTTATTTGTTTATTTTTCTTTTTAACTATGAAGGTGCAGGTGTCTTATGTAAAAATGAAATGCTGGTTGGTAAGGGCTGCACAGTGGTTCACTTAGTATAGGGCAACAGTTAAAAATTATTTGCTCTTACTAGTCGAAAGCCTCTGATGCTAGTGCTGCGTTAAGTTGTAAGTTTATTTAATAATTTAATTGTTATGTAGACTTTTATAAAATAAAATAAAAAAAAGAAAAACAAAAAAAATGTCTGTTAAACTAAAATAAAACTAAAGGGTTTTTCAATTGGCGCGGGTCGATTTTGGCGCCCTGTGGCAGCCATTTTGTTTTGGTGACATCTGTCAAATCTTTTGTTTATTATTGAGTTGTTTATGCCAAATCATCACGGCAAGTTACACGATTGAACAGCACGTTCAAATGATAAAACTTTGTTATCAAAATGAGTGTTCATTAACGCAAACGTTGCGCGCATTGCGCCCATTTTTCGGTAGACGTGGTGGCCCTTCCAATTTCTTATGGCCCATATTGAACTATATAGACCTAGACGGCATGTGGTTCCAGCAGGACGGCACTACGTGCCGCACAGCAAACGCCATTTTATTCCATTCAACATCTACCCGCCCTTATTGAAAAACCCTTTAGTATACTGGCGATTCTTTGTCCAGACTAGATTGGTTGTAAAAATGCATGAATTCGGTTCAAAACTACATTTGCCTTCCATATAACGGTACTTGCGGAAAATGCAAAAACTACTGGAAAAATGTATATATAGAGTGATTTTAGACAAAAAAAAAAAGTTTTTAATAAATTTAAAGAATAGCGTGTTCTGTTGTTGTAGCACCATAAATATTCAACATAGATGTACGGGGAATGCTGCTGGAGTGACAGTCCTTGGTCGGACATATATCCGGGTCGTTCCGGCAACGTAGAACCGACTGTCATAGGACTGGACAGTCAAGTCCAGTTATGGTGAAATGTGTGTACCTCAGTCACCTTTTACCCGATTTTACCTCAACTTAGTACGCGTATTTCTATCAGTCTCACCTAAAATCCTTTCCAAAATCCTGAAATCGAACAATAACCACGCCCATTGCCCATATAACGGTATACTTGCCCTAACCACTATTAATTCTTTTCTCTACGATTTCTTGTCATATACCCCCGGTTGCAAAATTATAAACACACCCCTATTTGTTTATGCTTATGTAATGTTTGTGCTTTTGTACCAACAACAACAACAACAGATGGTTTTTTTTTATTTTAGACCTCTAGCAAGGGCCACCTGGCGCTGGACCGATTTGTAATTTTGTTTTAATGTTCGTAATTCAAGGTGAGACAGAAGTAAGGCCATACGAGTGTGAATTGGCTGACGCTTAATAGAAACGATGAAAATTGGTACATTTCTAAAAGCATATATCTTGTTTGCTTTAAGGGGGAAGTCTACTGTGACAAGGGAAAAAACAGGCTTATTTTCCGGATTTTATTTCTAACAAAATATTGCTCGTACCTAAAATCTATTTAAACTCTTATCTTTATTATATATTTAAGTTTTTGAAAACAAAATTTTAAGTTAAAATATTCAAAATGGCCGCTGTGGCACTTCTGCAAGCGCAGGTCCGCTTTTCTTAGGTGCCTAAACGGTGTACATGAAATCTTACGTTTCGGTGATCTAAAACAAAAAAACAAAATATTGTTATCATATACATAGTATTGACTCTCGTCTGACGTAGGATTATGTCGATAAAAAATTTTGGCGTTGAAAAAAAAATTCTTGAAATTTTTTTCTTTTTTTTTGCCTAAAATTGATGTTACTATTGTTTATAACAATTTAACAAATAACGATATCAAAAAAATCCTATGTCAGACGAGAGACACTATTACAGAGAATATATAATTAAATTTTTAAGCTGATTCATTTATCAGAACTCGAGATATCGTGTACATCGTGTATACAAAAACTTAGTTTCGAGAAAAATGCGTTTAAAGTTTCATGTGCCGCAGGTACGCGCTTTGGAGCGCTTCGGGAAAAGGTCGAAATTTCAACAAAGAAAAATTTAGCCAGCTGTAACACATATTGTACCTTATTTAAGAGGGTTCAAAGTATTTTTTAAGCTAATAAAAAAAAAATCGATTTTTTGAAAAATTCACAGTAGACTTCCCCCTTAAGAATGTCATAACTCAAAAAATTAATGATTCGAAGATTCGATTCGTCTTCAAAGTTTTCACTTTACTAAAGCTCCTCCCTAAGTAAAAGTAAAGACATATTTTCAACTAGTGAGTAACTGTTAAAAGACGTCGCCATGAATTTTTTTCATAAAATAAAGGAAGAGCTGGTGGTGATTTATGCTAAATTATCTATACAATTTTGTTTTTAATTATTACATTCTTGCAGCAAATGCGCGACACACCACAATCACCTTCATTAATTCTCGTAAGCACAATCAACAACCATTTTGCACTTTCTTAATTTTTCTTGTAGCAAAAAACATTATTCAATTGCATCATCATCCAACCAAGCTCAAGTACACGTTTATGCATTCATGTATACACACACAAACATACCTACATGAGAACATATAATTTTCCAAACAATTACCTTTCAACGGTACCGAGTTAGTTGCTCTATGTAAACAATCCATTTTGTTTACTTGCTTTTATTCTGCTTCTTGCCACCTACACATTCGGTTACTTTTATTTTTCAATGAATAGAAAATGTCACGTTCGCTAAAATTATGTACACAAATACACATACACTTGCATGTAATGCATGCATGCATGTGTGTGTGTGTGCATAGTTTGTACACTTTCATTAATTTGTGGATTTCAAAGGTTGCGCATTCGTAATTAAAAGCGAAAAAGTGGAAACCCAATTATTGCCAACTGGCTTTGAGCACCCACCTCAGCCGCTGCCGCACCTATTTTTCTAAATTTCCTAAGAGTCATTTTTGTATTCTGATCGTTATTATGTAAAGAGACTTGTTCCTACTTTAAAATGCAGACCCCTAAATAAAAAATGATCCGTTACTTTGCTTGGTAAAAGTTAGTTTAAGGGGCTCACAGTCTCTTACACGTGTCGTAGAATATAAAAAGAGTAAAAAGATTACTTTTGCACCGCATTTCTTGCATCTGATCCACTCATCCATCAAAATTACCTGTTGCGACTGGAGAAATATACACAGTGGGCACATCCGGAAGACGTAAATTTTTGCAAATTTGTGAGTAAAATAATGAATAAACAATGTTAGAAACAGGCCACTCATTTTTAATCTTGTATGTTCATAAGATTATCGAAGAGAACAACTTGAAATACAAAGCCGTTACACTAATCCTTTATTGATTGAAAGATATATGCAACACAGACTTTAATGGGCTCACGGTGTTTAATGTATGGACTGAACCGAAATAGTTTACACTGACAAAGCTTCCTTTTGCTTCTCCTTCATTTTTGCAATTAGCTTAGCTTTTCACTTTGAACCAATTTTTTAATTAAATTTCAAGTAACTAACTATTTGAGGTGTGTTCAAACTGCGAATGGTAAAACTTTTAACCAACTTGCAGTCAATCAGCCGGTAAAAATTCAGCTTTTCTATTTGAAAAATCATTGGCATTGGTTCAAATATGATTGTTTCGATCCAAAATATCGTAGTCGCACTTTAAGGGGTTAGGGGTAGTCAGAGGCCCGAAAAAATGATGATTTTCACGAATTTTTTTTTTTGCTACTTAATTAATTTATTTAACAAAAATAAAAACATAGCATATAAACATCATGTTTTAACTTGACTTCACCAAAATTTCAAAAAAAAAAATTAATAATTGCAACAGTTATCGCGGTGAACATCACAAGTCCTTGCAGATTCATCTAAAACCAATCGGATGAGAAAAAAATGGCGGCCTCAGAAAATTTTTTCCAGATTTTAGAAAAAAAAACCAACAGTTAATTGTTAAAAAAAAATCGAAATTTTTGAAAAAAAAAAATCCTTCGATCACGCACAAGTTTTTTATGTTTTTCAAAAGCTGTATAAATTTTATTGAAATCTACGTAGCGGTTTTTAAGTTACAGTGTTCACCAGTTTGAAAAACATAGTTTTGAGAAAAACGCATTTAAAGTTTTGCTATCGGCTCCGGAGCGGCCAAGCGCCCTTTGTTAATTGTTGAATAACTTGAAAAGTATTTGTCGGATTCACTTCAAATTTTTACACAATATTTTTAAAACATTATACTTTAAGAAAATGCAAAAAAAAAATCGATTTTTTGAAAATTCTGACTACCCCTAACCCCTTAAGAGAACCGATAAATACATATGAACGTAATTGAAAGGACACTACGTCCGCTAAGTGCCAATCACATTGAAAATAGCTGTGGGCTTCCAAAGGGGAGAAATAAAAAAGAATATATTAGAACAAAAAAACAGCTTAAAATCATAGTAAGCTTTAAATGCTTATTAAAAATGCTATTTATAGTCAAAAAAATCAGCTACAAGGGAGGATCGGTGAGATGGTAAAATATCATGCAATAAACGCCAGCTTCCTCCTTTACGGTATTCAGGGTGAATGCGATGCAACAAACGCCAAGATAAGAAATTGCATTGACGGTTTGGCCCCTTGGCACGAACTCCTTGTGGACAATTCCCTTGGAATCGTGAAACCAAATGAGCATCGACTTGATTTTTGACTTCTCCAAACGCGATTTTTTGGGTAGTGGCTCATCTGGGGCTTGCCATTCGGCACTTTGACGCTTAGTTTCAGGTTCATGTTGGAAACACCACATTTCAGCACCAGTTACAATGTTGTAAAGGAAGTTCTCGTCTTTTCTCGCCTTTTTAATGAGGTTTTTCGAATGTTGAATTCTGAGCAATTTTTGGTCCTCAGTTAACTTGTGCCGAATGAAACGTGCGCAGACCATTCGTAAGCCCAAATGATCAGTTAAATTCGAGAAATCGATATTTTGGAGATATTCATCTCCGATTCCATGAATTTCAACGATGATTTCGGTTCATTTTTGATAAATTTATGAACAATTTCGATAGAGTTTTCGGGACTACTGATTTTGGGCGGCTCGTATGTTCATTGTCATTTATGTGCTTACAAACACATCTGAAACATCTAAACAACTCATGAACTCTGGCACGAGATAGACAATCATCGCCATAAACTTTTCTCATCAATTCAAATGTTTCGGTAAACGTTTTACCGATTAGACAGGGCTAGTCTACATATTAAAGAAAATTTGATATTAGCTCTTTGTTCGAAACTCATTTTTGCACCGCTGACACAAACATACTGACACTTTAGTCTCAATAACTTCGCTTGCACCGAACCGAATGTCAGCAAGCTTTCACTGGAAGTCAGCTTAAAATGTAACTCCCAACGCATTAACTCATTAAAAAGATGGCGCCATCAAAAACATTTTTATGACACCAGTCTTGTTTATGTTGGACTTCGCCTAGTAGAAGCCATCATGGGGCAGCAGATAAACCGATCATTGAGCCTCTTCTCTGAAACTACTCGGCGGTCGGCATATAATTCCTTGAGAATCTCAAGGAAATACCTAACATAGATATTAATTTGTTAAATATTTTTGCTGAAAGAGCCATGTGAGGATTGCATCTAAGTACAGGCAACTAAATTTAGCTCTTAGTACCCCACTATCAATCTACACATACCCTTTTTAATTGAGGAAATCTATGTAAGTGATTATGTGAGTAATACTGCAAAAATTTCTGACGAAACCTAAAAGAGGGAGGAGCAAAGATGACAGAAGCCAGTAAACATCAACAACACAATATTACAATAACTTGCCTTTGCCTTTTTCGTGCGACTGAGGTATGGTGGGCATTTCACACAACCAACACCAAATGATGATTCCAGTACAAATAAAAAAATATTAAAAATAAAAAAAAACAATGCATAAGCTATTAGTTGACAGGCAAATGTACATAGAAGAAAACTATAAATTTTAGCACAATGAAACAGGTTGAAAAGCGAGACGGTAGCGATTTCAAATGAATATATACGGAGATGATTGATAATTTAATTATAGATCAATGCATCAACAAATATGCAGTCTACGCTAAAAACCACATTTTATACTGTAAGAGTTATGAGCATCATAAAATGTGTCAATAATATTTATGTCACGGGTTCTTAGGGAAATTCAATACGTGTCTAAGCAAAACTACTGAATCTGAGCGCTGAAAAATAGTTGATTGAATAGTAAAAAATGAGAAAGAAAGAGCAACCATAAAGCAAGAATAAAAGTAGTTAGAAATAAAACCAAAAAAGGCAAAAGGAAGTAGAACCCACACACAAAACAGACTGTGGCTTTTTCAACGATACCTCAAACACAGGCTGCCAATTTACGAGTATTTACTTTTTAAGACAGATGTGGGTAGATAATTTGCAGCAGCGCTAAAATCCAATAGGTTAGTAGCCAGTGTGGCAACAAGCATTTGAAAAGAATTAGAAGATATTGTAAATTAAAAAAAAAACCTTCAAGTGGCAATGGCAATGGCAGTGGTAGCAGCGACAAAGTTAGTTCAATTGCTGCCACGCTTCTGAAATTTACGCGTTTTTTGTTTTCCGCATGAGGCGGAATTTATTTAACTCTCGAGCGTGTTTATTTAATATTTTGAAAAACTTTTATTTTTTCACGTATGGAAATTAGTGTCATTTAAGCCATTTCAGCATGTCAGCAAGCCATTTCGAAACGCTTGAATGATTGAAAGCAAAGAAAGAAAAGCGAGAGGCGTTTTTCAAAACGGAAATTTTCGGTTTCTATACTAATATTATAAAGAGGAAAACTTTGTTTGTTTGTAATGAATAGGCTCAAAAACTACTGGACCGATTTTAAAAATTCTTTCACCATTCGAAAGCTACATCATCCACGAGTAACATGGATTATATTTTATTTTGGAAATAGGGCTCGAGATATAGGTCAAAACGTGGACCCGGGTAACCTTCGAATGTGTATGTACAATATGGGTATCAAATGGAAACTGTTGGTGAATGCTTTAGTCCAGAGTATTTTTCATGCCGCTCCGTGACTAGGGTCTCGAGATAGAGACCAAAACGTGGACCCTAGAATGTGTTTGTACAATATGGATATCAAATTGAAGCTGTTGGTGAATGCTTTAGTACAGAGTATTTTTCATGCCGCTCCGTGACTGGGATCTCGAGATATAGGTCAAAACGTGGACCCGGGTAACATTTGGTTGTGTATGTACAATATGGGTATCAAATGAAAGCTGTTGATAAGTGCTTTAATACGGGGTAATTTTCATACCTATTGATGACTAGGGTCTCGTTCTTTTGAACCAGCCATAATGTCACTTACTTTTTTAACGCTTGGGGCGGAACTGAACTGTCAAATTGACAGTGTTAGTTACAATGTGTCAATATTTCTTTCTGATTTGGATGCCATAAGGAAAAAACGTAAGTGTAAAATTGTTTATGAATTTTTTTGGAGTGGATTTTGGAACAGTGAATAATTTCTTACGAAATTTGAGAATTTAATGTGAAATCCGAATGAAATTATGTGTTCGTGGAAAAAAAAATTTTTTCGTTTTTTTTTTTGAAAAATATAAATGGATAATGGTTAAAAAAGCTCCAATACTTAATAAAACATATAAATTGAAACGAAAAATTCATGGATGATCAGGAAAAAAGACGATTGGTTATTCATATGCGTTGATTTGAAATTTAAAAACAATCTTCTTTTTTCCTGATTTTCAATTTATATTTTATATTTACTCAAAAACAAATAGAAAAACAAAAAATATTGTTTATGCCAAAGCGCTTGAATAAAGAATAAAGAAATAAATAATATGAAAATCATATATTATATTTTCTGTTCTAAACCATATCTATTCTACTTTAGTGTGCCCAGCGAAGGGGGCCGGGTTTCCTAGTACTATTATATAATATATATTATTTATATAATTGGTACTTATAACCTTTATTGGATGTTTGACCGAGCTCCTCCTTCTATTTGTGGTGTGCGTCTTGATGTTGTTCCACTATTGGAGGGTCCTACAGTTTTAAGCCGACTGCGAACAGCAGAAGATTTTTATGAGAAGTTTTTTGTCATGGTAAATATATACACGGTATTTTGCCATTGTATACAAGGGAGCGACCGTCATTAGAAGAACTGTTTTTATTATTTGGTGTTTCATGCACGGAGATTCGAATCTACGCACTTCCGGTAGTGTAGTGACGCACCAACCCATACGACTACGGCGGCCGCCTATGAGGTTTGCATTTCTATTATTCGATTATTAGCAAATTCCATTTCTCGATACACTCAAGAACCAGTGAGGACTTAACCTCACAGGATGTCAATGCGTTGAGTGCCGGCTGATTGTCGCTCAGAATTGCAATTCGCTCAGCCCAGAGGTTTCTGTCTAAGTTGGTATCTGCAAATAGACAAATGGCATAAATTTCCGCTTAGAAGAAGTTGAGAAGATTACCCACCGACATAGACCGCTTTCTTTTGGGGCCATATATTTCCAGTTCGTTCCTGAATTTCTTTCAATCAGAATTTTTTAACGAAATAGCAAATGCGCTGGATGAGAAAAATGTCATTAATCTGTCGAATATCTGAACAATAAATAAATAATTGGCGCGTACTCTTCTGTTAGGTGTTGGGCCGAGCTCCTTCTCCTATTGGTGCCGTGCGTTTCAATGATGTTCCACAAATGGAGGGACCTACAGTTTCAAGCCGTCTCCGAACGGCAGATATTTTTTTTATGAGGAGCTTTTTCATGGCAAAACAAACACGAGAAGATTCGTAATTACGTGCCGATTCGAGCTAAAACCTAAAATTCAACTAATCAACTTAGACAATAATAAGAAAGTTATATCCAAACACAAAGATCCAGTTGGTGTTCACTACATGAGCAGACCGAGACTGTTTCAAAACTGTAAATGACCAAGGGCGAAGAAACTGTGGTGCCCTTTATCTCTGGCTGAAGTTTTTGGGCTAACCATACTTTGACAATCTAACACAGCTGGGCAAATAATTCACTGAAATTTCTAAAGTTTTTCCACTTCATGCGTTGAATTTAATATGTAGCTTCCATTCAAGAACACTTTGGAGATGTTAATACCTACCACATCAGCCAGCCAACCAACAAGTACCTGGATTTGCGCTTTATTTCACACCATTATTTTTCCTGTTTATATCTCATTTTTCATCAGCTTCTAACCATTTCCCCCTTTCTATCTATACTGCGTGATTTTACGCTCATCTGTTCATTTCAGTAAATTATTTTTATACTATATATCACTTAGGACTTAGTGGCGGCTTTTGATTATTCCAGTCGACTTTTAATTTTCTGAAATTAAATCAAATCAATTCATTCACGAGTTTTGCCCAATTAATTCGGTTGAGCGGCATTTCAAATGCTTTAAATTGCGAAATATCTTTCAGCACAGCAAAGAAAAGTAGTAAGGCTTGTTTAAAATAAATATTTATGTGTATTCCGGTTTAATATTTGTAATTTCATAAATGAATCCATAAATTATTCCATTTTTTTAACATTTTCATAAGCAATAAATATAAATGTTTATCGAATATTTGTGCTTTCCTTTCACTTTTGATGTTTAGATTTTCTACAGAATCGTTAATGGCAATCCACACATATTTGTTACAGACGACTTTGTCACTCAATTCGTTCTTTAACTCTTTTGAAATTCTAAGAAGCTTTCACGATCACAGTTGGCTATTTATTTGCACATAAAATAAAATAATTGTCGCCACTTCACGATGCCATAAAATGGATTTAAAAGCAAAACAGAATTGCTTTTTTGTTGATATAAAAAAAGTATATAACTTAAAGATACCTAAGGCAAATAAAGGGTAGTTCAAATACGAGTTTCTTTGTAAAAAATATTTATTATGAAAAACAAAATAAAATTTGCACACTTAGCACGTGGTAGTGTAGTGGTAACTTGAGTTATGAGCATAGCTGAATATAAAGCTTGAGGAGCAGTTTAGTAATTATTTTTACGATTCGGTAAACTCACATAATACTTTTTTAGTAATTGAGCCGGTTGAAAAGAATGAGGTGAACCACACCACTCCCGTTGAAAAATAGCAGGAACAAAATTTTGATTTTGGATGGGTTTCGGCTCGCCTAGGTAGAGTTATTCGAATCATTGCTGATTCAGTGCAATGTCACATTCATAGACCGACCCGTGTACCGCCCCGTTAATGATGCCTTCGATAACATTTTGACCAGAATAAATGATTTACTTAGCTTCGGCAATGCGATGCTGTTATCGCCAAAGTAAATCATCATTCGCGGCACGAGTTGTACTCAACTCGTGTGCACAATTTCGACACATCTTGCATAACCCAATGACACCAATATTACCTGCTATCTCGCGGTTTTGATGTTTTCATCAGTCACAGTATTGGATGGACGATGGGAAAGAAGCAATCCTTAAACCTTAGTACGACCCACTTTAGTCTCTTCATACCATTCGTGCTCCCGTGTTGTACCAGTATAAATTTCAACGATTTCACACAAGTTATTATCATTAGAAGCACACGTTTTAGACAATCTTTTTTGCTTGTTTAAATTTAAAATAATGAAAATCGCAGAATACAACAAACAATGCCTTACAAAGAAAACTCTATCTGACAGAAGTACCAACGCAGGAAAAATTATATTTTAGCAACATCTCAAGTGCGATCCATTAAAATGAGAAATTCTTGGGACCTTTCGAACAGAATCTACCTTCTTCTTATTGATTGACGCGATAACCGGTTAAGCGATTTTGGCCGAGTTTAACAAAGCACATCAGTCGTTTATTTTTCATGCTAACCGACGCCAGCTGGCCACATCAAGTGAAACCAAGTCCTTATCCACCTAACCTTTCAACGCTAATAAGACCTTTCTATTCATCTGCTACCACCAGCTAGTAGCGCATCGAATACTTTCAGAGCCGGAGCATTTGTATCCATTTGGACGACCTGACCTAGCCGGCGGAGCCGCTGGGTCTTTAGCATTCAGCATTCCTTTACCTGGATCTGTAGCAGCATTCCCTATATATGTGCAGGGTAACAACAACAACAACAATATCAAAAGAAATTAAAAATCCAACCGATTTTTTAACAGCTTAAAACTTTCACTGATTTTAATAGGACTATGAATAAGTTCCTTGCGGTTTTACAACAGATGGCGTAACTTGATTATTATTCCATCGATCCACATTTCCAAACATTCATTGGAGAGCTACTGTCGTAAGGCACAAACGTCAGTATAAGTTTTTTATTTGAAGCGTAAACAACAATATTTTTACCACACTTGAAAATGTCGAATTTCGTGCCAAATAATATGTTTTTGCGGGGAATTTTTTAATATGAAGAAAAAAGCAGCCGAAAGTCATCGTATCTTGGTGGAAGTTTATGGTGAGCATGCTCTAGCTGAGCGAACGTGCCAGAAGTGGTTTGCACGCTTTAAAAGTGGTGATTTTGGCTTGGAAGACGAAGAACGCGAGGGTGCGCCGCCAAAGTTCATGGATACCGAATTGGAGGAATTGCTCGATCAAGATCCGGCTCAAACGCAAGAAGAGGTTGCAAAAACTTTGGGAGTTGATCAATCAACCATTTCCAAACGTTTAAAAGCCATGGGAATGATCCGAAAGGTAGGCCATTGGGTGCCGTATGAATTGAAGCCAAGAGACGTTGAACGCCGTTTTATGGCATGCGAACAACTGCTTCAACGGCACAAAAGAAAGGGTTTTTTGCATCGAATTGTGACTGGCGATGAAAAGTGGGTCCATTACGACAATCCAAAACGTCGGGCAACGTATGGATACCCTGGCCATGCTTCAACATCGACGTCGGCGCAGAATATTCATGGCCTGAAGGTTATGTTGTGTATCTGGTGGGACCAGCTGGGTGTTGTGTATTATGAGCTACTGAAACCGAATGAAACGATTACGGGGGATGTCTATCGACGACAATTGATGCGTTTGAGCCGAGCACTGCGAGAAAAACGGCCGCAATACGCCGATAGACACGACAAAGTTATTTTGCAACATGACAATGCTCAGCCACATGTTGCACAAGTGGTCAAAACATACTTAGAAACGCTCAAATGGGATGTCCTACCCCACCCGCCGTATAGTCCAGACTTTGCGCCATCCGATTACTATCTCTTCCGATCGATGCAACATGGCCTGGCTGACCAGCACTTCCGTAATTACGATGAAGTCAAAAAATGGATCGATTCGTGGATTGCGGCAAAACCGACCGAATTTTTCACAAAGGGAATCCGTGAATTGCCAGAAAGATGGGAAAAAGTAGTAGCAAGCGATGGACAATACTTTGAATATTAAATTTGTAACCATTTTACGTCAATAAAGTTTCAAATTTCGAAAAAAAAACCGCACGAACTTATCCATAGTCCTATTATAAAAAATTTATGAGCCATCTTACTGTGTACCCGCAAATTTTCCAAAAATTCAAATAAAAATTAGAAATATAAACGAGTTTTCGTATAAATTTTAAGATTTTTATTTATATGTTTTTTGTTAAATAGTGAATAATATTAAACACAAAACAAAAACAGAAAAAAATTTTAACTGCAAATATCGGATTTTTTTTAGCTGCATCAGAACTATCGATATCGTTTGACAGCTGGCAATGGTTTGACAGCTGACAATGGACAACTGTAATGACATTTCTGCTCAGTAAGGTTTGGCAAGTAATCATGAATCGTTTAAGGGGGAAGTCTACTGTGAATTTTTCAAAAAATCGATTTTTTTTATTAGCTTAAAAAATACTTTGAACCCTCTTAAATAAGGTACAATATGTGTTACAGCTGGCTAAATTTTTCTTCGTTGAAATTTCGACCTTTTCCCGAAGCGCTCCAAAGCGCGTACCTGCGGCACATGAAACTTTAAACGCATTTTTCTCGAAACTAAGTTTTTGTATACGGTGTACACGATATCTCGAGTTCTGATAAATGAATCAGCTTAAAAATTTAATTATATATTCTCTGTAATAGTGTCTCTCGTCTGACATAGGATTTTTTTGATATCGTTATTTGTTAAATTGTTATAAACAATAGTAACATCAATTTTAGGCAAAAAAAAAGAAAAAAATTTCAAGAATTTTTTTTTCAACGCCAAAATTTTTTATCGACATAATCCTACGTCAGACGAGAGTCAATACTATGTATATGATAACAATATTTTGTTTTTTTGTTTTAGATCACCGAAACGTAAGATTTCATGTACACCGTTTAGGCACCTAAGAAAAGCGGACCTGCGCTTGCAGAAGTGCCACAGCGGCCATTTTGAATATTTTGACTTAAAATTTTTTTTTCAAAAACTTAAATATATAATAAAAATAAGAGTTTAAATAGATTTTATGTACGAGCAATATTTTGTTAGAAATAAAATCCGGAAAATAAGCCTGTTTTTCCCCTTGTCACAGTAGACTTCCCCCTTAACACCAGAACAACATTTCCAAATTGTGGAAATTCACTTTGAACAAATACTATACTATGATCAGAAAGTACCAGGAATATTTAAATAAAACAAAGCAGAGTTAAATTTCAGGCAAATTTATTTCATCTCTTTCAAAATATGACCCGTCTGAAGCAACACACATGTGCCAACATTTAACCCAGCGTCCAAGCACCCCTGGTAGGCCGGCGAAGGGATGGCCTTCAGCTCCTTCGTCGCATTCTCTTTGATCTCCCCTATCGACTGAAATCTCCTTCCACAAAGTGGTAACTTCAATTTGAGAAATAAAAAGAAGTCGCACGGGGTCATATCAGGCGAATACGGAGCTTGGTGGTATCAAGCTATGATGACTGAATTTTCGTTTACAAAAATTAATCAGCAATATATTGGTGACGTTTGGTTCCAACACGACGGCGCAACTTGCCATACAGCGCGCTTAACAATCGGTTTATTGTAATATTCAAGCCACCATTGATGCCAGATTTATTGGAAATACATAGTAGTCCAAAATCGGGCTGAACGAATGTACCATGAAATTCGGAGCCGCGGCGGACAGATGCCGGATATCATATTCGAAAAATGAGTTCCATGAAATTAGCTACCAGATTATAATAAGAAAATACTCATGATGGAAAGAATAATGAGGTGGCGCCTATCGTGGTCCCGTTACTTTGCGCTCAGCGAATTTGACAACTAGTTACGTGATTTTAGCTCCAGTATGGCCAGATTACCATTTTCGTAACTTGATTTATCTTTTTTTTTTTGTTATTTTTATTATTTTTTGCCTCGGAGTTTTAGTTCTTTCTTCATGACATTTTTCTAGCTGTTCTAATTAAAATGTCATGTTTATAATTTTGTAAAATATACATTTTTTAATAATTATTTAAATAATTCACTCTGTCTTATTTAGCTTTACTTTTTTTTTAACATCTGGTGGCATTGCCCGCGATTGCAGGTGTTGTTGGTGTTCTTCTGCTTTCGGCAGTCAAATCTCTCTCTCGCTACTGCAGTGTTGCCTAGCTTTGGATATAAAAACGCACTAAAATGCCCATTCAAAGAAAATAACCCAACAAATTTTTATTGAATCACTTAAAGAATTTTGTATGCGTGACAAATTGTCTTTAAAATGTGCGTTTTTTTTAATAAATGTGTTATGCTTATGTACAATTTAATTTATGAGTTTTTTTTTTGTTAAGCGAGACTATTTTGTTAAGGAAACGACTGTTTTGCTATATTTGAAGTTATGTAACTAGATAAGGTACTCTTTTTGTAAAAATGTCAGTATGGTTTCTTTAGTATTTTCTGATATTTTGTTGTTTATTTTTACAATGAATATAACTCTTATTTTTACAATGAATATAACTCTTAATGCCCTATGTCTCACTAAGGATTGATGACCGGAAGAAACGATTACACCTCTATGGTTTTAATTCGCATTCAATAAATTCAAAGGCTTTTTAAAATGTGTAAAAAGGTTTTCTATCTTAAGAAGAGTTGAGAGAGGGGCATTTAATATTTTTGCATAACCTTAAATGGAGCCAAAAATTAAATTTGCACTTTCAAATTATCAAATTTTATAAGAGTAAAAAAATTCTCATTAGCACTAAAATCTCTCCAACCAACCAACCAAATCTTCTCAGAGTGGCCTTTTTTAAACTTCTTTTGTATAATAATACAGTTTTTTTTAACCTAAAGTTTTGGTAGCTTTAAATTAAAAAAAAAGGAACAAACACGAAACTTCAAAATTTTCGCATTTTCGGTATAAAAAAGCACTAAATTTATTGCGAAGAGCAATTGGTTGGCAATACTGCACAGCTCAGCAAACATGACGTCACGTACGCTCTGATGGGCGCAATCTTCTTTCTATCATTCTTGGAAAATACTATATTCCAGAAAATTTCTGTTTTAAATTATCATTTTAAGTTCTCAAGCTCGCAAATAGTAAAAAAAAATCATGCCCTCAGTTATAATCGACACTGTACTGTACATGTTTTTTCTTCTTTCTTCTAAACCCATATAAATATTGTGCTTTTTTTCTTTTTATTTTTCGCTGCATTGCAAAAATCACTCTCATTTCGGCACTTTATGTTTATACACGTAGATGTTCATGTTCGTATGTATTTCATGTAGGTGGAAAAACTTAACTAGCACTAACAACAATGAAGCAAGAAATCAACAGCCAGTGGCTAGCTAATCGTAAACTTTTTAACTTACATTTTTATTTATTTATGATATTACTGTGACTTTTGTTGTTTTACTTTTTTTTATTTTGTATTTGTTACTATCCGCTAAATGGCTGATGCTACTCGCATACATACATATGTACGTACATAATAAATTTCTATGTGTCTGGCTTAACTTAGCCCAGCAGCTCAGTTCGGGTTTTTGTGCTCACTGTAGCCACAAAGCTTTTCTCCGCCTCAACTGCTATTTAGTTGAATTTCAGCTTCATCGCGTTGAACTTGAATTCTTTTTTGCATTTAATTCCGTTAATTTTATAGAATTATTTGGATTTGTTAACTGTTTTCTAAAATCATCAGAGCTGGTGTGTGTTTTTATTCTTAATTCGTTGGTCTACATATAAATGTGTATATATACGTGTGTGTGTGTGTGTAGAATGAGTGCTAAAATTATATTAATTATTTGACTACGTAAGCAACAGATCTGTGCGTTATAACATGTTTAGTTTTCCGTTTTGTTGTGCATATATTTGCTGGAAGAACGTCAGAACTCAAAAAACAAAACAAAAAATCGAGAAAAACGGCTTCAAAGTTTTACATCTTCCATGGCTCCATAAATAAAAGTAAAGATATAAATATTTTCATTTACTGAGATACTGGGCAATATTGAGCTGGCAATAATTTCCCATATCGCCATGAATTTTTCACACACCATAAACGAAGAGCTGTCGATCATTTTAATAATTATTGTCTAAAACAAAAAAGTTTAATTTATGGCGTTCTTCCAGTTAAAGTGAATAATATGAAGATCTTCTGAATATCGTAAAAAACGTGAAATTCCATCGATTTGAAATTAAAAAGAAATTGTCAAATGTATATCTATTTTTTTGTATAATATATTTTTTTTATTTTTTTTCGTATTTTTTTATTTTGTATTTGTTTATTTGAATACCGCGAAGGAGGAAGCTGGCGCTTATTGCATGACAATGTACCATCTCATCGACCCACTCTTGTGACTGATTTTTTGACTAGAAATCGCACTTTAACAATCAATCACTCACCGTATTCGCCTGATATGGCTCCCTGTGACTTCCACCTATTCGAAAAATTGAACGTTTTTCATCCGTAGAGGCCAGACATACCGACGACCTGAAGAACATTCCGTTCAATGGCCTGAAACACTCTTTTGAAAAGCTTTTAGATCGCGCAAAACAGTGTATCGAGGCTGGAGGGGACTTTTTGATAAAATAAACACGAAGTGATCAGAACAAAGCTCCGGTCGTTTCTATTTAAGCTCAGTCTTGTTTATATTGGACTTCACCCTGTATAATAATAAAGATATAAGGCCTTTCAAATTGATCATTAAATTGATCTTTGGAATTCGCTTCTCCGAAAAAATCAAATAAAATGGTTTTGAATTTTCTGAAGTAATGACATAGACAGGTTGGTTATTTTTTTAATCGTTAGCCAAAGTAATTCCACTCAATAGTGAAATATGGAACTTTGCTGTGAGTGTTTTCATTCGTAATTCGCTGTACAGATACCGTAACCAATTAGTGGGCGTTCAGTTCATTTGCTACCCTCGTAACACCAAACCATTCTTCGACACATTTTACATAATATGAATATAATTAATTATGCGAATGAAATCAAATTAACAAACAATTAATAAAAGTTTTTTTATATATTTTTTGTAGGCACATTTCTGGGCAGTCGTATGTTGGATGAGAGAAAACTCGTGAATTGTGGAGCAAAAAGTGAATGTGTTGTTTAGTAATAAAAACAACAACCAATTTTTTTGTTTCAAGGTCAGTGCAATTAATCAACAATTGATTGGGTGTGATAACAGATTTCTCTCAGAAATCATCCCCTACCCTGGAACCCCTTCCGCCACAGACCGCATACCGTTATCTTCAAAAGCTGAGCGCGCGCGTAGCTCTAACCGCCATCCCGCCTTCCCCTCAATAGCATCGCAACGGCATCCCATAAACAACGTACGCTTTGCAGCTCAATCGGCTGCAATCCAAACACAAATCGGCGTATATTAACCCCAACGGTGCAACAACAACACGCCCCACTGCCAAGTGGTCGCGGTATACGCCACGCGAATTCACAAGCACAAGTCTGTCGCGCTGTTGTACGTGCGGTGAAAGCGCCCGAGAGGTGTCACTCTGTAGCACAGCTGACCAAACGCGATCGCTACTTCTATCAGGTGAATCCGCAGACGCGCTGGTATACGATATATGAGCGGGTGCCATATTTTCGTTTTGAACCGCGCTTGAGCGGCGTCTACAACAGTCCCTATCCGCACTATATACACCTGCCGCCACAGCAAGGCCAACAAGGTGAGGGTAAGGAACAGCATTTATTGCCGCTACCGCCACTTCAACCGGAGCAAACACAACTGCCGCACTTGACTGCACTGCTCGAAGAGCAAAAACATCAAAACCAATTGCATAGACATCAATTGCAGCAACAAGAAAAATATTCGCAGCAAACCTTTCAGCAGCAGCATCAATTACAACAACAATTACAGTTGGCATATCAGCAGCAGCAGCAGCAGCAACAGCAACAACCAAAACAACATCAGTTTCAGCAACAGTGCGCACACCAGCAATTCCAATATCCGCAAACGTCTGTGATCACAGCCACTCCACCGACGTCTTTCGGCCCCTACGACTACCAACAGTCACAGCCGTCGCAATCGCAAGTGCCACATTACACACAGCTGCCGCCATTTTCACAGCCTGCGCAGTTGCAGCAAACGCAAATAGTGCCGTCGTCTTTGTCACCACCGCCGCTGACGTCGTTAACGTTGCCGACGCAGTTACCGCAACAATACAGGAGCGCGCCGGACCAGGCGGGAAACCTCACTTGCAGTTGTAAGTGCCACGACGCCGCCTTTTTGCCATACGACCAGTTACCGCCAAACTAAGAGGCAGTAGCAATAAAATAGGCGCACGCCCAATACAAACACACACACAATGTTGGATGATGATAATAATGATTTGCTGGCTGCGGCTTCAGAGATACAACGCAGTAAGTTTTAATTTTTCTTTTTGTTTTTGATTATTTTCAACTTTAATATTCAAATATCTTATAAAAATTACAATTTTCAATAATAAAAAGTTCGACATTTTTTATGCAAATCTAAAAAATCACCACCCTTCAGAGCGCTGTGAGTTGTTGTATAACTCAACTGAAAATCCGTTCGCTCCTGCGGCCTTGTTATTCTTCTGCTGCGCTACGCTTTTCTATCTACTTGAGAGGCTGTAACGGAATATTGCAACCATTGTTGTGTTTGTTGTTATTGTTATAACGCCATAAGCATCCCTATACATGTATAAGTAATGCTGCTGCAGTGACAGTCCTTGGTTTGATATAGTTCCGATAACGTTGAACCGACTGTGGTGGGAACGAGCGTAACCAATGTAGTGGCGTTTTTGTTGTTCGTTTTTTCTGTTGAACACTGCTGCCACCTTTTAGCAGTATGAACAAGTTTTTCACGCATAATTTAATTACGATCTCAACGCCGTAATCAGTCGTCGTTCGTTTTCTTACAGAAGTTTGTACCGGCGTAGACACCTTCTGTTAAATGACTAGACCACTTGCGTTTTTCCTGTTGGCTAGCATCGCAATCTTTTCTTTCGACTAATCCAACACTCTTCCTGCGATTTTCGAAGGTCATAATGCCCCACCGTAAACGAGTGGGTTTCTGACAGGCCCAATAACTATCTCCCCTCAGCAGGCAATGGTCAAATTTAAAATGCATTTTTTTTGTGAAAACCTCTAGAAACGCGCCATGAAATAGAAGGGAATCCGCAATAAATTATTTTTTTTGTTCAAGCTTGAGGAAAATAAATAATTTCGGTAATCCTGTAAAATTCATTTTCATTAGAACAAACAGTAAAAATCTTACCCACGCAAGGTATTTTGAGTTCATCGCACATTTCAGCTGTGATAATGTTGAGCACCCACCCAACTCGTATTCCATACGATCATATCGTTGTCCTATAGCCTCATTGTATCGTTTTGTGTGGTGGAGTGAGAGCCAAGTGGGGAAATTTTTGACTGCTGCTCTCGCAACGATGATACCAGTTTTACTCAATCTACTATTGTGCTCGGCAGCCGAAATCTGCCTGCTCGTTTCACACATGTTCACGCACTAGTCCAATCAGTCGCTGTTCAGACATCAACGAAGCAAATTGAGCGAAGACTGCAGGAGTTTTTTTTCGTATGCCACCAACATAATCTCAGTTTTTTTCGTAAACAAACCACAGTCATCACGCCGGTTACATCAGCCAATCAGCTGATCCTTTCAAATGACCACACCTTTAAAAATGTAATATTTTCACCAGGTGTTTTTGCCATTTTTTTTGCTTCGCAGATGTTTTTATAATTGTATCAAAATAGTAGTCCCACCCAGTTCATCGGATCTTACAGTTTGATCGTTTAGCTACTCCTTTTTTAAACCGAGTAGCAGACACGTAGTTTGATAAATCCTTTTAAGCTGGAATCTAGTGCTGCTTACTACCATGCGTACATATGTATATCGAGTGTCGATGAAGTTCGGCGACTTGTCATTAGCGAATTTCGTGGTAGAGTTTAATTTTTTTCTTCGTTTATGGCAACGATTCGTTTCACCAATTAATCTCGGTCTATTATACTGTGTTAGGGTATATTATTTTCAAAGTTAGGATTATTATTTAGCGCCTCAATCCGAACTTTGGTATTTATGCCTAGTAATCAAACTTCAAAGGATTTTGCTCCATCTTGGCAAAATTTTTTTACGATGGATAAAAGTTTGAATTTGTTGGTAAAAATGCAATCAATTTATTGTATTCGAAAATTAAGCGAGTCGTTTTTTTATAAAATATTTTAGCTATAATGCTTCCACTAGAACGGCTGTTATTGAAATTTGTTCATATAATTTTTGGGAAAGTTAGTCAAGTGGGCAGTTAGAGGGATGAGAGAAGAGGCATATTTAAACCGACACTGTAATATTTACTTTAATAACAAAGTATTAACATTCATATCGCTGGTGTGGCGCTCCTTTGCTCCCTCGCGGAACTATAGGAAATTTTATACTTTACTTGTCGCTGGTTTGCTGCAAAAGTGTCATAATCCAAAAGCCAAATGTTGAGAAAGGTTTCAAGTTACATACTCAGACTCCCTAAGTAAAAGCAGAGACATTTTTTCATCTACGATTTTTTCTAAAGATATGTTAAATAATATCGCCATGGTTTTTTTTAAAAGAAGAGTATCAGTATACTTTTTTCGAACAATGGTTTTATGAACAGAATGGTTAAAGAAAATGGTAGGTCGGTTTACTATTTGAATAAAGGTATTAATTTTATTAAAATTGAATTTTTCCAAGGTCAGTATAAACTACGTACGTACGTAATTATTAATTTCCATCCAAGTACGCGTATATTTGCATACCCACAACAAATGCACAGCCATACTTCTTGAATTTTCTCCTCTGCAATTAAATATGCATTATTCCTCCATTGCAGAGGTAGTTGTGCAAATTATTGCATACTTGTAAAAGCAAAAAACTTCATCTCAATTCGTATTGTCACGAAAGAAGCCTATTAATGCTGGTTATACACGGCGTATACGTAATTTATTTTTAATTAACACTTGCATTGCGCGTGCATACCTTCATCCTTACTTGTACATATGTATGCGCGCAAATAATTGCACGTTACGTATACGACATCGCGTAACGGTATAAGAGTAAAACATTAAAATGCATAACAATGATGGCAAAAATGTAGAAAATACAGCAGGAAGGGTCAAAATGCAGGAGGAAATACTCTGGGAAGCAATGCGGAAAAAGTTGAAGCGGTATGATTGTTTATTGCAAGACAATTACACAGGACACGGCAGTTAAAATGGCAATAGGGCAATAAATTCAAACAAGCATAAGTAAAATTGTACTAATGTGAACGGAAGTGAGCGATTGGCAGACATTTTCAATTAGCTTTTATGGATGAGCTGGATTTTTGGAACAACAGCTCGTTTATGGTGCATTTACTTGCCGCCAACTATATTAAAATTTTTTTGGTAAACTCTAGTAGACTAACTTGAGACAATTGTTTGGTATTTAAAATTTTAAAGCGTGTGGGCAAAAAGTAAGGTGAATTTGGTTTTAAAATGATAAATCTTTATTTATTCTTGTAAATCAATTTCATCCCTTCAAAATAATCCCCTCACGATGAAATACACTTATGCCAACGATTTTTCCAATCCCCGAAACATGGCAAATAGTCCATTTCGGATATAGCCATCAGCACCTTCTTCGATTCAGCTTTTATCTCCTCAATCGACTCGAAACGCGTTCCCCGGAGTGGTCTCTTGAGTTTTGGGAATAGCCAGAAGTCACACGGAGCCAAATCAGGCGAATACGGTGGTTGCGGAACGACATGCGTGGAATTTTTGGCGAAATGGTCACGAAGAACGAGTGCAGTGTGAGACGGTGCATTATCGTGATGCAAAAACCAAGAGTTGTTGGCCCATAATTCTGGTCTTTTTAGACGAATTGCTTCACGTTAACGACGCATAACGCTCCAATAATATTCCTTATTAACAGTTTGGCCAGGTGGAAGGAATTCATAGTGCACCACACCACGAACATCGAAAAAAACTGTCATCATAACCTTTATTTTTGAACGACTTTGACGTGCTCTTTTCGGTCTGGCGTCGCTTTAGCACGATATTCGCTTGATTGGTTGGTTGTTTCAGGGTCGTAAGCATAAATCCAAGTCTCATCTGCCGTAATGATGCATTTGAGCTTGTCCTGTTAGTCTGAAACCATTTTTTCACACACATCAACGCGATGACTTTTTTCCAAAAAATTGAGAGTTTTCGGTACCAAACGAGATTTGACTTTTCGTAGGCCCAAATGGTCTTTCAAAATGCTTTTCACAGACCCTTCTGATATTCCGATCATATCAGTAACAGTCAACCGACGATTTTTGAGCACTAACTCCTTCACTTTATTGACGTGTTGGTCATCTGTTGACGTCGATGGTCGTCCCGAGCGCTCCAAGTCATCAACACGTTCTCGACCCTCTTTGAAGTCTTTGTACTTAGTGGTTTGACAAATAAATTCTCCTTACTTTTTGCCCACAGTAGTATTTTGTCATACGTTTTAAAAAGTTTCATTTCATTTCGTTTATTTCAAGTCTACAACATAATAATAGCTTCTTAAAGCTAATATGAGATTAAATTCCAAAGGACTGTTAAATAAACAAATTAAAAAAGAGTTTAAAAATTCATAAAACACCTTCTTTTAGAGCTCTAGTTACGATATGAAAGTGAATGTTCCGTAATAGAGATAAACAATCGATTTCCCCCTTTAATTACACTAAGAACAAAATACAGTGAGAGTAAAGACCTTCTACTCTCTAGAGATTTTAAGTTAATTAAAATCAAACGGAAATTGTAGAAAGGAATTTGAGAGTTTTATCCACCTGAGAGCATATTTAAGGAATACCTTCTAAAGACGTTCAATGCTCTCAATTGGAAATTGGAGGTAAAGCCTCCAGATTAACGTTGCATATTCTAATCTAGAGCGAACAAAATAACTGAAAAATAATTTGAGAGGGTAAGGGCCCGAGAACTTCAAACTATGACGCCGTATAAAACCTAATATTGATTAGAAGTAACTACTTTCAACAAAGTTAATGTGACTCTTGAAATGAAAAATGGGATTTAAAGATCCCATCTACATAGATCTTTGAATTCATCAACAGACGGAAGTAAAATATTAGCCATTCTTTGAGCTGATGGAAAGAAATTTTGATTTGAGTTTGAGGTGAAAGTATATTGAAGACATTTCTTGATATTTAGAGAGTTGCCAGAGTTACTTCAACCGCGAACGAGCGCATTAATATCCGATTGCAACAAGGAGCATCCTTAGTATTTCTAATCGCAGAAAATATTTTCAAATGATCAGATTATAGAAGAAAATTGGCAAACAAAAAACTGGTACTAATATCATTAATAAATGAAATGAATCATAGAGGCCCCAATATACTGCCTTGTGGCGAGCATTAACGCTCAATCATTATCACCCATCGTCTAACGGTTAAATAAGATGTCAACCATTGAAAGAAGAAATCCACATGAAAACCAAGCGAAGCTAATTTACGCAATGGAATTGTTTGAGAAACTTTCCCAAATGCTTTAGAAAAGTCCTTGAGCAAAAGTTGAAAAACAATATTCATAAAAAACAATTAGGTTGGAAACTGTAGATCTACCCGTGAAAAATCGATGCTTATTTGGCGAAATTAAGGCCCTCGCCTCATTTGAAATGGTGGTTTTTGGGTGTTTCTATAAAAGCGTGTAAAACGGAAACGAAAAAGGATTTTTTGTTTTTTGTTTTCAGTATTTTATTGTCAGATCCATTGTTAAAAAATAAATTTTTTTGGCCATACGAGATTGGCCATCAATCTGTGATACAAAAATGGTCTTGTCGCTGGCGACATGGATCCCGGGACTCACAGGTGTCTGAAATCAAAAAGACAAAAAGGTTCCTGTTCAGTGTGAATGTCGTTATCTTAAAAAAAAAACATAGACAAAATGGAGCACGTTCAAAGATGAAAAACTGTTTTTTGACCCTTTGTTTTGATTTTAAAGGTATGTAGTTCACACGATAACGACATCAATTCTACGTCATTTAAATTTTATTTCATCAAAATCGCTTCAGTAGAACCGGCTATATTTGTGTCCATTGTCCATGTGAAGACCATTTTTGAACGCTGATAACTTATTGAAGGAACCTCGTATGGCCATGGCCAAAAAAAAAATTTATTTTTTAATAAAGAATCAGAAAATAAAATACTGAAAACAAAAAAAAAATTCTGTTTACACGCTTTTAAAGAAACACCCAAAAAACACCATTTCGAATGAGGCGAGGACCTTAAACTTTCACTCGCAAAGCACATTCCTTATTTCACAGTTCCTTTGAAAAGTCTATTAGAATATAATAGAAAGCTTCAAGATCAGTCTATAATTGCACACATAATTACTTATGCCACTTTTGAAAATTGGGTTAATAGCTGTGATTATTCTACTTTACTGAAACGAACCGAATTTATATCTGCCCAAAGAATGTCACTCAGCAGCTTTCTCCCTACGTGTATGGGGAATATTTTGCTACTACTACAACAACATCGAAGTCATTTCGGAAATATTTTCATTTTGCTGTGGAGAACGAGTGAAGGTTGCCTAATATTTTCAAATGAGGATATAAATGTGGCTCTGGTGGAGTTCAAAATTTATTAAAATCTACTATTGCTCCGGCAAGTGATGACAAGATGCTCGATTAGAGCTCAGTTATAGCTAACCAGCAGCATTCCACCTACATTTATAGGGAATGTTAATGCTACTACAACAACAACTAATATTAACTTATCCATTGTTAGGTCAGAAATATACATAGCAACCCTAGTGCATATATAGGGTTTTTCAGTAAGAGCGCTTCAACTTTTGACCTTTTTTGAATAAAACACAAACGGTTTGACTTTTTTAACTAATTTTCTTTTTATTATCGAGTTTGAACATATACATTTAAGTATGAAATTCGATTTCTTTTGCATGACCCCCGCGTGCACGTTTTACGAAGTCCAATCGTTGAACCCAATTTTCGACCACTCTTTTGCATAAATCGTCCGAAATTCCAGCAATTTCGCGTTCAATATTGGCTCTGAGCTCACAAATCATCGCCGGCTTGTTACTGTAGACCAATGACTTTACATAACCCCAAAACGGGACGGCTTGTTAAATGGACCGTAAAATGGCCGTAATGCTCTTAAAGTAGCAGCAACAGAACGATTATTTTCATAAAAAATTTGCACGATTTGCAATCGTTGCTCAAGTGTGTAGCGTTCCATGATGAAATGTATACTAATAAAGTTTACAAATATTGCGTCGTTCGCCCTCCCTATCGGAAAAAAGTTGAAGCGCACCTATTGAATAACCCATTATTTTCCTATGTCGTAAACTGTTTGAGTTCGATTATTTTGCTGTTAGGATTGCGTGTTCGAGCACATAAATTGTTGAATTAAATACTTAGGTATTTCATTTAGTAACGTGTGGAAGAGCGCAATCAATATAAAGTAATAGCAAAATAAAACACATAGCTATAATGTCTTAAACAATAAATAAAAGCAGCAGATACAAAATAAACAGCAAAAGCTGCCAAAAATACAGAAAAACGTATCTACAATTGAATTAATTTGGCTTCATTTACTGAATTAGCCAATTTATGTACCTATACGAAAGTTATGATGGTGTGTTTAAATATAAAGTCGCTATTGACTAACTTTCATGGAGCATGGCAAGCTGTTTGGCAAGCAATTCCTAGTGGGTTGTTACTCGGAAACTACAGGGAAACGCCGCTGAAGGCACTAGCGAGTGATTGGGCCAGCTTTCAAGCGAGTCAGAAGACATCTCTTCGACTATATTGTCGAGGTCCAGGACAAAGACTACTGGATCGGACAGTTTACAGACAGTTATTAAACGGCATTCATCAGGAGTATTTTACCACCTTCCTAAACTCCCGACCCCCGATTGCCATCAAGGGAGTCCAACCACCACTCATTGCAGACGAAACGCATTAGCTGTTTCGTGAAAACCGCGCAAGTTTAGCTCAACTACGTTCACGTTGAATTCTTACTCATCCAGAATCTATGCTGACATACTGAATATACATATGTCCGGCATGTGAGGTACCTCTCTCACACCCCCTCAGCTAACACCACTCTCCCTCTGGCCCCAACCCATCGCTTGGTTCTTGGGCCTATCGTTAGATTATTTAGACGACGACGATCGATGACTAATCACACTAGCAGGGCTTAATGAAGTGATACAACAAGAACAACTAACATTGAAGCTTTGTTTTGCATAATTGGTTATATTTATTTAATTGCAAGGACAGCCATACTATGCGATGCATTACCACTCTGAACAGGTAGCCGGTTGGAATACTTGATACTGTTCTGATGCTGGTCAGCGAAAGTTGCTCCCATTAAATGCAACCATGTGAGCGATTCCTTGTCAAGTGAACCAAATATTTTCAACATTATCGTCAAATCTTCTAAAAATTTTACAGTATTATTCATTCCAGCGGCCTCGACACTAAGGCATCGTCCTCGCACTTTTCCAAATTTACTTACTTTCCCTGTTTAAAAAAAAAACAAAAAAAATATCAACCCCAAAAACTTATCCTTTCTATTCTTATTCCCCACAATAGTCAGCGCATTATTTGCATTGTGGCTGCTAAAACAAGCAAAAACAAAGAAAAACACACAGTTATGTACACATTGCATCAGTGGTGCCAGCAAGAGGAAGGGCGATCTTTCTGGCTCTTCTTCAAGAATGACGGATTCCTTTTTTTCGAGTTTTTAAAAAAAATACTCAATAATAACTGAAAAATCCAAACTTGTATTGTTCCAATAGGGTGATTCAATGTGAATTGATCCAAGTATTTGTCGTAAGCATAGTAAACTGAAAAAATTTTGGAGAAAAAAACTGAATAATTTTGAGATTTATGCAATGTGAAAATTTTTGATATAGAGTTCTTAAAGTGAAATAACTTCATTGCTGTTTAACATTTATATATATTAGGTGCGCAACTAAGTTCCCGCTGTTTGTCAATAGATGCCGCCAGCAGTGTGTGCTAGTCGATTCTAACATACCCCAACCACCATAAACCAAGCTTAGACATATAGTAAACAAACTGCTTCGACACATTAGTAATCTTGTTTTGGTATCATATACTTTTGGTTTTGTAAAAATGTCTGATTTTGTTCCGAATAATCGTCATTTGCGGGAAGTGTTGATTTTCCTCTTTCATTCGAAAAAAACGGCGGCTGAAGCGCATCGAGAGCTACAAAAAGTTTATAAAGATGCTGCTTTAAGTGATAAAATGTGCCGAGATTGGTTCCGTCGCTTCAAATACGGTTATTTTAATGTTGACGACCGTCTGCGTGAAGAAAGGCCAGAAAACTTCGAAGACGCTGAATTGGAGGCATTGCTCAGTGAGGATTCGTGTCAAACGCAAGAAGAGCTTGCTTCAGTACTAGGAGTTACCCGCCTATCCATTTCCAAGCGATTGCATGCTTTGAGAATGATTCAGAAACAGATGACTTGGGTTCCTTATGAGTTAAAACCAAGGGATGTTGAACGTCGTTATTTCGCCTGTGAACAACTGCTCCAGCGGTAAAAAAGGAAGGTATTTTTCATCGCATCGTAACGGGTGATGAAAAATGGATTTATTATAGCAATCCTAATCATGCTTCTACGAATATTCACGCTGCGAAGGTTATGCTATATATTTGGTGGACCAAGTTGGTGTTATTTATTATGAACTATTAAAACGAAGCGAAACCATCACTGGGGATCGGTATCGACTTCAATTGATGCGATTGAGCCGAGCACTGCGCGAGAAGCGGCCGCAATACGCGGAGAGGTATGGAAAAGTGATTCTACAGCATGACAACGCTCGGCCTCACGTTGCCAAACCCTTTAACACCTACCTGGAAACACTGAAATGGGAAACCCCACCCCATCCGCCATATTCTCCAGATATTGCGCCGTCCGATTATCACCTGTTCTGATCGAGGGCACATGGTCTAGCTGACCAGCAGTTCTATTCATATAAAGACATCAAAAAATGGCTTGAGCCGTGGATAGCCTCAAAAGATAAACAGTTTTACCGCAATGGTATACGAGATCTACCAGAAATATGGGGAAAAGTAGTAGCCAGCTATGGGCAATACTTTCAATGATTCACTTGTAACCAGTTTTTCAGAATATAGTTGTATTTTCATAAAAAAAAACAGCGAGAACTTAGTTGCTCACCTAATATATTATATATTTATTTTTGTTTTTTAAGTAAAAAAAATTTAAAAAATGTTTAGGCTAAAATAAAATTTACAAAAAATTCCAAAAAAAGTATATGGCAAAAAAATGTTGTTATCATTTTTGAAGTGATCCAACGTTTTCAAAATAAAGTAATTCGAAATATCGCTAAAGCCGCTTAGTATGTACAGAAGGACCACCCACACAGAGACCTGCAGTTGCACACAGTCAAAGAAACGATAACTCTTTGCGCTGCTAAGCAAGCAAAAAGGATTAAAGCATCATATCTTTTTGTGCGATGAGGCAAACATATAAACAGACCAATGAGGATTAAACCACCGAACCGACCAATTTTAACGTCTGAAAAAAAATTAAAAATATTCCACCGCAGGTTTGGTATTTCTTTATTAACATCTGCAACATGCTCAGTAATTCCTGCAAGTTTCAATATAGGATCCCTTTAACTTTTAAAGTTATAGTCAAATACGTGCAGCAAATCAGTGGAAAATAAGAAGATTTATATTTAATGGAGGTTTGCACCTTAACTTCGACGATCCTTTGTGTCCAAGTTAGATTATAACTCGATTAATTTTTCCAAATTTGCCAATATGTGGCTGAGAATTGTTAGTTCAAATGCATTAGCTTTGCGCTGCTTTGAAGTCCTGTGGTGGTTTCAGGAGCCTTTGATATAGTTAAACACTAAGACCAGCTGGTCTACCTCTCACTCAAAATATACTTAACTTGCATAGCTAAAATTTTAATAGTTTTTATAAGAAAAAAAATATAGGTATATATTAGACCTATAAGACTTCACACATGTAATGACGAAAAGTTATTGGATTTGTTTCTCATCATTTCACAAGCCTTTACCGTTAACACCATTTACAAAGAAACCACATTTTTCTATACTTGCTTCCAATACATGATATCTTACCTATATTTGCATTCCCAAGTTAAACACAAATTTTTAGTATACCCTTAAACACTAGCAAATAAAACACCAATGTTTATATGTCTATGTATGAAGTAACTCTAAAAAGAAATTCCATTTCCATTAGCTTTCGTTTTGATTGCTTCGATTATGTTTTTCGCGCTGTAGCTGGCAAACAAGACAAAGGCAGCTAAGGCAGTCAAGCGGCAGTTATTTCTCCAGTCAGGCAGTTAGTCAGTTTGTCAACCAGCAAGTCAACCATCATAAATTATTTCAACTTCATTTATCCTTTAGTTACAACTTACATTCATATCACTCGCTGCGCCTCCTGGCTGCTCTATATTTTAGCTGGCCGTTTTTTTGCTTAGATACCTATATGTACTTTGTGTTGCTTCCTGCCTTGTTTTGCGGTGTACGACGCAACGTATGAGTAACCCGCAAAGTATGTCAATCAGTTTGGCAGTATGTCTTAGTCTTCTATTATGGCCGGCAATGTAAATCAGTCGCCATTTGTTTTTGCGTATGGATATCTGTTATGTCTTTCTCTCTCTTTCGCTCTATTCCACTTACCCTTTCGTTTGGTAATTAATTTTAACCCTTTCTTGGCTACATTGTCATGCTGCCCCACAGCACCCAACGTAGCATATCTGTGACCACAAACAAAAAGGGGCTAAGTCGACTTAAGAAAGAATTAACTTGTATTATTACCACATTTGTCTAACAAAACTATGTATTAAGGTGGAGCCCCTTATACAAAATACTGTATCCTATATAGACATATTGTTATGGGTAAAGTGTTTTGTGAAGAGCCATAGGCAGGTAATAGAAATTCCATCGTTGCCGCTCTTTTATCGCTTATGGCGACATCGTTCTCACGACAGTCGATTCTACGCTACTTGAGCGACCCGGATTTATATCTGCCTAAGAGCTACTACCCAGCGGCATTTCTGGTACATGTTTATACTGCTGCAATAACAACAACCACATCGAAATAATTTAATTTTGCTGTGGAGAACGAGTCTTGTGAAGGTTGCCCAATACTTTCGGATGAGGATGTAAATGTGGCCCTGGAGGAGTATAAAATGTATTAAAATCTAATATTGCTCTGGGATGATGACAAAGTTTAATTTAAGATCCTAGATTCGAATTTTTTGGATAATTCCATTTTAAAGCAAGTGCGCAATCTCCTTTGAAACTTAAAAATGGATATTTTGCATCTACTTTCATATTCATATTAGGGATATGAATTTCTTCGAGTTTTATGATTACGGAATACCAGGATTTTCGGGACTAGTCCCGGCACTTAGATATTCATTATTTTGCAACAATTTAACTCGAAAAGAACTCCACCAACATTGCTTGAGAAGCTCTCCTGCCATATAATAAATAATAAAGGAATTTTAAAGATATTTTTTTATTAGCGAAAATCCATCAGCGAAGGGACAAAAAATAATACTTAAATTTATACGCATTTAAAAGTGCTTTAGCACGTACATATTTGATAAAATAACTTCAGATATGTCGAAAAAAGCTCGATGCAAAAAGATTAAAAATCGAAAGAGGAATTTTTTGACTGGATTTCCCGTTTTATGCGGGAGAAAACCTGCGTAATTATGATTCGAACTTGAAATGATGCAGTCAGAACTTAATTTTATTATTTATTATACATAACTGATGTGTGTCACTCATATAATTTTAATGTAAATATCATTTGATACGTGACGAATATTAAAATTTCAGTCATTTGCAGAGTTAAATATTGAGCACGAAAACCCAGCTGATTTCTATCACAAAAGTGTTGTAAACGCAAAGTGCTTTTCAATGTTGCTTTTTTTCCTGTAAAAGGGGATTTTTATGTCTCCATTGCACATACTGCGATAGAAATTACAAATCCCGACAATCGCGAGATTGTTAACAAATTATCTTGAGATCCCGAGGATATATATATATACATTCTGAAAATCCCGGGATTTTTGTCAGATAATCTCGGGATCCCGGAACTTAAATCCCTTTTTAATATGTATATAAATTTGTGTATGAATATTAAGGAAACATGAGCTTTAGCTTCATTTTTTAGTAGCAGGTATGAACGTCATTTAGCCGGGAGTAATAAAGCTAAAAGCAAAAATTGTTTGTCAAATTTTAGCTCAAATCATAAATCATAGCTTTATCATAATTATTTATTTTTTTGCATAAAGCCAAACACAAAATAAGCGAGGACATGGAAGGATACAAATATCAAAGAACGTTTTGTCCATCCTTCGAAACTGTAAATGAAAAACATTTCAAAATTTCACTCACATTTTCCTATTATTCCTGAATGTCAAAGGACGTATTTCACACATTATCGACTTATATTGATTTTTCGTCAACCTCGTACAAAAAACAACTAAAATACAATAATTCCTTGAATCCTGGATCTTAAGGGGGTATTCTGGTCTAGACGCCTTAATTTTAGGTATTTTTAAAACTAAGATAAAAAAATGAAAAACATTTTTACCATCCATTTTTTTATGAGTTTTATTAATATTGGTAAAGTATAAAAAAAAAATTAATAAAAAAATCGTAGAATTACAAGCCGGCGGAGTGGGGGCTACATAAAAAACGGTGCCTCCCTGGTTGAAATGATTCCAATCCTTGTAGTGATCGAAAACAAACAAATTAAAAAAATTCTTCATTAGTTAGGATGTCGCTATCGGTTTACGCCAAATCAAAGAAAAAAAAAATCGCAAAATGGCGTCAACTTGAAAAAAAATGTTGTACCCTCTTTTTTACCTTGTCAAATTTTTTAAAAATACTTCAAACTCAAATTTTTCAAAATCCGAGGCAGGCGCAATAGACACATGTATAATAAAGAATTCTTATCAAACTTCAAAGCGATCGGTCAAGTGGAACTTGAAATATCATGACGACCATCTAAGCAACAATTCCAATGGAATAACTTAGATCATAATATTTACTACTCACTCTGGATTAATCGGCGATATATTTCCAGGTATATATTATAGAAGTATAAAGTATGTATATGTATGTATAGAATAAATAAAGGTTGTGTGGGATACAAAAGATTTTCTGGAAAGAACGACTCCTCAAGTCGTCTGGTAGCATCTGCCGTTCATTGTGCGATTCGCTCCACTCGGCCGGCTTAGACGCCACGTCACAAAATCCGCTGTATCTCCGAAAATAATTCGAATTTTGAAAAATCCGTTGAAGGGCATATTTTTGAAGGTCTAAACTTTCAAAATATGCAAAAAAAATCGATTTTTTCAAATTTCTAGACCAGAATGCCCCTTAAGTGAAACTTTGGAAAAGCTCTGACGTACTGGTGAAAACTTGCAAAAACTGAGCTCTAGCATTGCAAAAACTGAGCTTTAGCATTGAACAAATATCGATTTTCTCTTGGTTGTGTTATCGATATGCATCTTTTTCGATTTGCTACATTTTAATTTTCAACAGTTGTTTCCATAATTTTCCCTTTGACAATTACTTTTGCACACATTTCCTTTATACCAAATTTCTTAACTAAGTTTTTTTTTTTTTTTACCCATTCACCATTACACAACTACCCTACTTTAAACAATCTCTAGATCTTTTTCTATTTTTAACTACTCTCTCGCATATTCCACAAATCATTATGAAAGTCTCTAATAAACCTTTGTGGCAGCCAATGAAGCTTAATGCCAAACGTGCCAAAGCAACGTAACATGGCCACCGGTTAAAGTCGTCAACCCTTTTTATTTGAGTGAAGTGTTTTTTTTTTTGTCCACTCATTGCCTTTTATAGTGCATACATATATATGTGCATACATGGTTCGTGTTAGTTAGTTAGTTGTTGTTTTGTTTGTTGTGTCGTCTTTCATATAGAAGCGGCACTTTATATTGACTCTGTCTTGTCTACTCTTTTGTTGTGGTTTGCTGTTTTGTTTTTATGTGCTTATTTTGCTTTTCTTGTTGTTTTATTTTTATTTTATTATTTTCGTGGCGCACAAAAGCATGGAAGAAATCTTGTTAGTAGTATTGATTTTTTTATTTTACACTACCTTCTTCAGTAGCCGAAGCAAGCTTTGCACGTTCGAGTGTATTAAATATTAAATATTCTTATTCTTATATGCATTAACCTATACATCTACCGATGTAGTTGTTTTATTCTTATTGTGAAACCTTCATTTGAGTTAATGACTTATTACTTTGAGAATAAGATGGTCGCTAATATTGAGTATATTAAGGCTTATTTTTGATTATATGAGGACCGGAAACGACTGTTGTTCATTTGAGTTTCAGACGGATGAATATTTGAAATCCGCTCCAACTTCCCAACAAAAGCAGCCGTTTTGCCAAACGCCAGTGCATTCACGAGAACCTTGGGCCTACTTTCGAAGTTTTACCTGCCAGAGTTCGGTAAAATGGCACATATTAGGAAGAATTTCCAAACAATGGCACTTAAAAATTATCTGATTTGTAATATTTTATATTGATAATATTTTTTCAAGCAGATGTAGTCAAAAGATAAATATTTCCAGTAAAACAAAAAATATTTTGATTGAACGTTAGGTGAAAATGGTAAAGACCGTCTTTAGACGAATGTTACTAGGTTCATTCTCTATTAGCTCTCTGAGCTCACTTATTTATATATTTAGTACGAATTGTAGTACAAATTTCATGTATTTAAAGTAGGTTATTAGCAGAAAACGGCGGTCGCCGTAGCCGAATCGGTTGGTGCGCGACTACCATTCGGAATTCACAGAGAGAACGGCGGGTCGAATCTTGGTGAAAACACCAAAATTAAGAAAAACATTTTTCTAATAGCGGTCGCCCTTCGGCAGGCAATGGCAAATCTCCGAGTGTATTTCTGCCATGAAAAACCTCCTCATAAAAATATCTGCCGTTCGGAGTAGGCTTGAAACTGTAGGTCACTCCATTTGTGGAACAACATCAAGGCGCACAACACAAATACGAGGCCAAACACCCAATAAGGGTGTACGCGCCAATTATATACATGTATATATATATATTAGCATAAAAGGTGCAGAATCGTCTCCTCCTTTGTTTTGTTCTTGGCAACCTCTAGAAAAGTCATTTTCGCGCAGAATATCTATTATTCGCTACTTTAGTGAGATTTTTATGCCGAAAGCATGAATATGAAAATTTAGGGATTTTGAGTTAATGAGTTGACTGCTAAACCTTTGGTTATACTAAAATCCAGAATATCAAAAACCAAACCTTCTAATTTTACGAGAGCAATAAGCTTTGAAAGCATGAATATGAAAATTTAGGGATTTTGAGTTAATGAGTTGACTGCTAAACCTTTGGTTATACTAAAATCCAGAATATCAAAAATCAAACCTTCTAATTTTACGAGAGCAATAAGCTTTTAAACTCAATTTTTCCAACAGTTAGACTTTTATACATTCATATTTGTGGCTTAAGGGGGCAATACAGGGTGCGCCATCTTTTAAGGATGATTTAAAAGGCGCATTTTAAAGGATGATTTAAATTTGTTTCCGTATAAAGTGCAATTGACACAAAGAATATTGCCGACAGACCATTCATTCACGTCGCTTGGAATACGGTCAAACAGTCGCTCGAATGGTTGACACTGAACCCAATTTTTGGAAGCAAATTTTAATGACTGACGTGGCACATTATAACCTCTCTTGCAGCGTGAATAAACAAAATTGCCGCATTTGGGGAACTGAGGATCCACACGAGATCCATGAAACGCCATTGCATGTCCGGAAAGTAACTGTTTGCGCCAAAACCATCATTGGGTCATATTTTTACCGAGAAAACGAAACGGTCGATGGAAACCGATATCGATGGATGTTGGCTCATTATGTCTGCCCGCAAATGCGTGAGAAAGGCTTAGGCGGTTACTGGTTTTAACAAGACGGTGCGCCATGCCAAACTGCGAATGCAACAATTGAATTTCTGCAACGAAAATTCCCGGGACGTCTAGTGTCAAAAAGAGGCGGTATCGACTGCATTCACATATCTGAACATTTCTCCAACCAAAATTGTAGGGCAATGATCCTAAATCATATCTTTCATTTCACATATCTAAATAATAACACAGGCCAACAAAATCTCGCTTTTTTACAGCTTTTAAAACGGCTATGGGTGTTTCTTGAAGGTTTTTATATGCTGACAACGAATATGATCTTGAAAATGCTCCAGCACGTCAGGATTTTTGGCAATTTGAGGTTAAAAAGTCAAAAAATGCAGATTTTGGCCATTTTTTAAATTTTTTTTTGGGCAAGGTAAAGTTTTTTTTTAATATTCCACAACGGCAAAGTACTAATCTTCAGCTTTAAAATCCATTTTGTTTAATATTTTTACGATTAATATAAAAAAAGTTATTCTATTTTGAATTGGAGACTTTAAGATATGCAAATTCAACCTTTCTAACTCTCTAACGCCCCTGTAAAGGGCGAATTCAAAATAGTATAACTTTTTTTATATTAATCGCAAAAATATTTTTAAAAATAGATTTTAAAGCTGAAGACTAGTACTTTGCGATGCCGTTGTGGAAAATTAAAAAAAAACTTTACCTTGCCCAAAAAAAAATTAAAAAAATGGCCAAAATCTGCATTTTTTGACTTTTCAACCTCAAATTGCCAAAAATCCTGACGTGTTGGAGCATTTCATTTTCAAGGTCATATTCGTTTTCAGCATAAAAAAACCTTAAAACCTTAGTTAAAATTATCGAAAAAGTTTTTTGGTTGTTGGCCTGTGTAATTAGTTAATGGTCTTGAGTTGTAATACCTAAGTAAAGCAATGCAAAAATTGTTGCTGTGCACAAATTTTGCCGCGGGTGTAATACAGACCACCCCTCTATCAGCTACCTCTACTCGAAAAATTTTATATTTCGATCTCCGGCACTGATGCATGGATTGATTACTGTTTTACTAGTGAAGTAATGACGACTCGGCGATAGAGTATTGTAGTCATAAAAGGGTATTTTTATATATTCTAGAACAATATGTCCCCTGCCGATACTGTGTAGTGTGGAGCACATTTAGCTTTTTAAAAATAAGGCAAAGGCATTCATTCAGTACCACCAGAAGAACTGAGAAAGCTGATTTTCTTAAGAATTTAATAAACTTTTAAGTTATGCTTGTGGGTTTTACAGTGAACAATGTGAATATAAATGTTTTCGTTTGTGTGTAAACACTCATGAACATAAAACTATAAGTAGGCACATTTAGAAACCTTTTCTACGAAATCTGCAGCACTTCCGCTACAAACTGCAACTTTGCCATTTCCTTTTCACTTACGAGTATCACTTCAGGGGGAACTCTTGTATGTATATGAATGCGTATAAATCCGCTTACATTCGATGTACGAGTGCATGTTTAGTTGCACATGCACATACATCGGCTCAAAATTATAAGCGCAATATAGCAGAATTTTTTAATACATGTTTCGAATTAAGTGGTGTAACATCAGCTGGTTTCAGTATTTATCAATAATTCATCTTTGAGTGTGCAAAACTAGAAATATACTATTTAGTTATTTATTTTGTATTTTTGTAATTTCAATTATTTTTTATAAAATTACAGTTCATACTGCAACAAGAATCATATAAACCAAAGTTTCAAAATATGTATAAAATTTGTGAAAATTTGGCAAATTTTCATCAAAATTTCAAACTTTTTAGTCAGAATTTTTGAGTTAATCTGTTATTCGCATGGATTTTATCGTTTAATTTTTTTGTAGACTTTTATGTTCGCAACATGAAGGCTTTGCCTGAGAAGACCCTCGTAAAATATTCCGAAGAATAATTTTCTAAAACATATTAATCCTCTAATAAGTTGTCAAATATTTTTTTTATAGCTTTCCTTTCCCTGACCCCTTCAGATGGAAGCTAATGGATTAAAATGTTCTACGAAAATAATAGGACTATGAATAAGTTCCTTGCGGTTTTACAACAGATGGAGTAACTTGATTATTATTCCATCGATCCACATTTCCAAACATTCATTGGAGAGCTACTGTCGTAAGGCACAAACGTGACCCCTTCAGATGGAAGCTAATGGATTAAAATGTTCTACGAAAATAATAGGACTATGAATAAGTTCCTTGCGGTTTTACAACAGATGGAGTAACTTGATTATTATTCCATCGATCCACATTTCCAAACATTCATTGGAGAGCTACTGTCGTAAGGCACAAACGTCAGTATAAGTTTTTTATTTGAAGCGTAAACAACAATATTTTTACCACACTTGAAAATGTCGAATTTCGTGCCAAATAATGTGTTTTTGCGGGGAATTCTTCTTCATTATTTTAATATGAAGAAAAAAGCAGCCGAAAGTCATCGTATCTTGGTGGAAGTTTATGGTGAGCATGCTCTAGCTGAGCGAACGTGCCAGAAGTGGTTTGCACGCTTTAAAAGTGGTGATTTTGGCTTGGAAGACGAAGAACGCGAGGGTGCGCCGCCAAAGTTCATGGATACCGAATTGGAGGAATTGCTCGATCAAGATCCGGCTCAAACGCAAGAAGAGGTTGCAAAAACTTTGGGAGTTGATCAATCAACCATTTCCAAACGTTTAAAAGCCATGGGAATGATCCGAAAGGTAGGCCATTGGGTGCCGTATGAATTGAACCCAAGAGACGTTGAACGCCGTTTTATGGCATGCGAACAACTGCTTCAACGGCACAAAAGAAAGGGTTTTTTGCATCGAATTGTGACTGGCGATGAAAAGTGGGTCCATTACGACAATCCAAAACGTCGGGCAACGTATGGATACCCTGGCCATGCTTCAACATCGACGTCGGCGCAGAATATTCATGGCCTGAAGGTTATGCTGTGTATCTGGTGGGACCAGCTGGGTGTTGTGTATTATGAGCTACTGAAACCGAATGAAACGATTACGGGGGATGTCTACCGACGACAATTGATGCGTTTGAGCCGAGCACTGCGAGAAAAACGGCCGCAATACGCCGATAGACACGACAAAGTTATTTTGCAACATGACAATGCTCGGCCACATGTTGCACAAGTGGTCAAAACATACTTAGAAACGCTCAAATGGGATGTCCTACCCCACCCGCCGTATAGTCCAGACCTTGCGCCATCCGATTACTATCTCTTCCGATCGATGCAACATGGCCTGGCTGACCAGCACTTCCGTAATTACGATGAAGTCAAAAAATGGATCGATTCGTGGATTGCGGCAAAACCGACCGAATTTTTCACAAAGGGAATCCGTGAATTGCCAGAAAGATGGGAAAAAGTAGTAGTAAGCGATGGACAATACTTTGAATATTAAATTTGTAACCATTTTACGTCAATAAAGTTTCAAATTTCGAAAAAAAACCGCACGAACTTAACCATAGTCCTATTATTTCCATAAAATTTTACTGTATATGTTTTTTAAGGTCTTACATACGTCCAGCAGCGCCAAAAATGCGCTAAAAGAAAAACTGTTTTTAGAAGAGATAACAATAGAAATAAATATAAAAAATTTTATACATTGTTTATTAGTACTTAAACTTTATAAAAAAATTTATTTTAATTTTTCTTTACCAACATTATTATATAAAAAATCACGTGACCCAAAGTACAGGGTGGCTGATGAATTTTGCTACATTAAGAAACTCAAATAACTTTTTTTTTAGTGTATGGAATTCATTTATTTTTTTTTCAAGTTGAAGGTCATTAAATTTTATTAAATGTAGCTTAACTAGTTTTAAAAATAATTGAATTTAAATGCCCCCCATGCTCGTTGACACAAGTGCGGCATCTTAGTAAAAAGTTGTTCATTGCTGCTTTGAGAGTTGCGACAGGAATACCCGCAATTGTTGCCCGAATGGATTGTTTTAGTTCATCCAAATTTGTTGGCTTTGTTTTATAAACTTCTTGTTTACATAAACCCCACAAGAAAAAGTCAGGTGCAGTAAGGGCAGGCGACCTGGGGGGCCAACGAAATTCGGAGTTTCTTGAAATCAGTTTATTGGGAAATTTTCGTCGCAACTCTGTCATTACAGTCTGGGCTATGTGAGACGTTGCCCCATCTTGTTGAAACCACACAGAGTTGAAAGGAATTCTCTTTCGGCGTAGTTCTGGATAGAAAAATTCTTTCAGCATTTTCAAATAACGGTCTCCAGTAACCGTAACGGTGTGACCATTTTCTTCAAAAAAATAAGGCTCGACAATACAGCGTGAAGAAACCGCACACCACACTGTCACGCGAAGAGGATGCAATTCCGTCTCGTGGAGTATCTGTGGGTTAGAAGTACTCCATATTCGACAATTTTGTTTGTTCACATTGCCGTTTAAATCGAAATGGGCCTCATCAGACATGAAAAGGCAGTTTAACATGTTTTGGTCTTCTTCCACCATTTGCAGGATCTTCTGGCAAAATTCCAAGCGAATCGGCAAGTCTGCTGCATTCAGTTTGTTAACCATTTGAATTTTGTAGGGAAATAAGTCTAAATCTTTGTGCATTATTGTTTGCAAAGACTGTCGGCTGACACCAAGTTGAGCAGATAAGCTTCTTGTTGAAACCCTTGGATTGCTTTGTATAGCTGCAGCTACAGCAGCGATCGTTTCCTCCGTCCGAACTGGTGGGTTTCGATGATAAGGCCTTCTTGCGACTGTTCCTTGCTCAGCAAAATTATTCACCAGTCTCATTATGGTCCATCTGCTCGGGAGATCGCCACCAAACATCCGCCTGTACTCTCTCTGTACCAAAACTACGGACTCCAGTGCGTGATAGCGGCGGACTATCCAAATTCTTGTTTGCGTGTCCCAGTTATCCATTTTAATAAATTTTAAAGATCAATCTGCAAATTAAAACAAAAATGGAACAGATAACTTAAAAAGAAAAAAAGTTATTCAATTTTTTTTTGGTAGCGGCTTTCATCAGCCACCCTGTACAATAAAAAAAGTTGCTCCACTGTCTGCATCATTTCTCCTTGAAATGCTGATGGATCTGTAAAAAGTAAAAAAGATCTTGTCAAATAAAGTTGTAGTTATTAGTCTGTCGAGTTATATCTTTGAATTTAGTAATTTACGGCATTTTAAAAAAATTATACGATTACGTCATAAATGTCTCACTTTAATTATGTTTATAAAAATATCAAAAATCAAATCTATAGAAAACACACTTACGAATATTAAAAAAACAGCATAAAAAATATTAAAAACTGTATGAGTTATCATACAGACCGTGCCGGAAAAAGTAGTTTCGAGAAAAACGAGTTTAAAATTTAAGGTACAGGAGCGCGCGGTCCGCTCTCTACCTAGTTAATGGGCTGTAGGGAATTTTCGCATGAAAATTTCACAGTATATTCTTAAAATACTATACTTTCGAAATGTCGACAAAAATCGATTTTTTGAAATTCTGGAGGTATGTAACCCCTTAAGCTTTCTTTTCGCTCAGACTTATATCTTAAAACTTGTTCCCGCTTGTTTGGCTCCTTCCTTGGCCAGTACATGAAAACTTTTGTCGCAAACTTTTGTATTAGTCGATAGCACCGGTTTCAGCTGTCCCCTTCTCAGACATCGGTGTCCCCTTGACGGTTGTTAAAGGGAAACTACAAAGTTTCTTTCTAAAAAAAGCGCAAGACAGATGGATGTCTGTCTCATCGTGTGCTATTTCGAAAGCACTATGGCCTCAATACGATAGAAACAGAACGCTTAAGGTGATGAGAATCCCCCGCCATTCAATTTCCAAACTCATTGCGGTATTCAATGGTCACTGGGTGATCGGTAATCATGCGGAGAAGCTTGGAATTCCGTACAACCCCTATTGCAGAAGCTGTGGGCATCCTGCAGAGAAAGAAACTGTGGAACACTTTCTCTGCAAATGTACGGCTCTAGCGGCTAGGCGCTTGAGATTCCTTAGCGTGCCCTATGGGGATGACTTAAAGAAATTCTCCAGCCTAGATCCCTTTTCTCTCCTCCACTACATCAACAGCACTGGATGGCTGTAGACGGTTTTTCTCTTCCCTAAATCTTTTCACAGGAAATGGTCCACATTATGGTATCAAAACGGTATGTAAGTGCTACTTGAAGTGTACCTGGGGTACTCTTGCCATCCTACCTACCTACCTACCTTTGAAAATCCATAGACAAAATGGGTGTGTATACTTTCAGAAAATATTAACCAAGTCTGTGCTGATTGCATTTTATTTTAAATGTTACATCCACAAGGATCCCGGATCAGCCTATTGGGTAACGGATTCTATGGGCACGCAGTAATGGCCCAATATGAATTTTATATAACCATGGAATGGCGCGCACCCGTACCCCGTATATAAGATTCGGTTCCGCCTGTATTCAATCACTTCCCTATTTGTTATTTATGGTATACCTTCAATGTGAACTACCTACACCAAGCGTCACGTCACATTAGCTAGTTTGCCACATCAGTTAATGGCAGAGCGGCAATGTAAAAAGTGCCAAACTTCTTAGCAATAATTGTGGCTAACAATTTGACGCCTATAAATCGTGAAATTGTTATTATCACTTTACCACAAATTAAATAAGCAAAGTGTGGTGCGGGTGTGAGCAAAGCAACTATTTCATTTTTGACTTCTGCCGCTGCCTTTGCCTATTAAATTAGCAAACCATTCAGTTTGAGTTTTGTTGCTGTTTTCTATTTTGACTTGTCGATTTGGCTTTTCGATACACAATCGCAATCCATTCGTGCGCAAAATGGTGTGGCATGTGCATACCCCCTTGCACTTACGTGTGAGAGCATAATTTCTGGTATGATTTGTATTTTTTTTTTTTGTTTTGTTCTTCGCTACCGTTTGCATGTTGCATGTTGCGCCAATTGCGGCAAACAGCATTGAACTTCTTGTCAAAGTTAGTAACCAAAATATTTGCCAAATATGAATGTGTGCGTGTATGTATGTGAGACGTTGCATGTGTAATCGAACTTAACGGGTTTGGTTTAGGTTTTACGCTCTCATTTTTTCTCATTGCAAATATGCACTCGTTTACGAGTATATCAAGCTATATCGAGCTTTGCTTGACTTGACTTTGTGGGCGCTTTCGTGCTATGCTCCATTGAGCAGCAGCAGCGACACTGAAACATTTTATTTAAAATTTTCTTCATATTTATTTTTGTAATCCCTGCTGATTTTTTTTTTTTTTTTTGTTTTTCGTAGTCAGTTGTTTAATTCAAGGTCATTTCATGCATAAAACCTGCATTGCTTATGTATTCCAACTTATGAACATTGCATGCCATGCCATGCCAGCCATGCGGTGCACTATGCCGTGCGGTGCGCTATGCCAAGCCAATTTGACTACCAAATGCGCCGGTAATACAATCGGCTTAAAGCATTTATTATACTTCAGCATATTTAATTGAATGTGTGTGTATGTGTGTGCTTGTGTGTATGTTGTAAGTGCAATGTGCATATGTAACACCATACAAGCACACATATGTGTGTATGTGTGTCAGTTGGTTGTCAAGTGGGCCGTATACGCAACACTTATTTATTCTCACTCACTTTTAACCGCAAAGATTTGAACTTTTTAACCTCTTAATTGGTGTGACGTCAATGGGTAAATACAATAAGTGGTCGAGGAAAAGTCAAAAGTAAATAGTTTCCCAATCAAAAGTTTAAAATTAGCACTAAAAGCATTAAGAGATTTTCAATTTAAATTTACGTGTTTACATCCTATAGAATAAGACCGCCTAATGCAATCAAGAAAGATTTAAACAAACACGTGTTTGCATATCAAAGTATTCAGAATGATGAGAGAATTCGGTTTAGCCATGTTCGTCGGTACGCTTGCGTTCTTTGCAGAATAAGTGCTCACATACCGGCTCGTGTCACAAAAGCAGTGTTTCTGTCAAAAGGCTGACCAAATGTAAAAAATGTGAAGTACATATGTCCAAAAAACCACCACAGCTTTTTTTTTCTAACAGCAGAATAGTCGCTACGTTACTGGGCATCTATACCTGCTATGAACACTCTCATACGATAACATATGGGCTGAAAAGTCCCTTGCTCGGCAAAGGAAATACGTTTTGTTTTGTTCAAAATTAACTTTATTCATCAAGGTAATTTCCATCAAGAACAACGGAATCATTCCAGCACCGCTCTTAACATTTCAATACCACTTTTGTAGAACGATTTATCTTCTGTCTCAAAATAGCTCTCAGTTTCAGCGATAACCTCTTCATTCGCGCGAAATAGCTTGGCCTGAAGAACTAAAGATATCTAGCGAAAAATTTCCAGAACTTTTTAATTCACCTTTTCATAATGTCGCCATCCATAGTAGCTCAATCGCAGCTACGTTCGCAAAAGTACAAGATGGTGCAAAATTAAACACCTTACTCGAAGATTTATAATTTTTGTAAAGTGGGTCGTACATCAATCATGTTTGACACTTGTGAACTAGACAGCTGCAGTATACAAAACAGACAAGCAATGGGCCGCGTAAAGGTTAAAATAAAGATTTCCATCGCTATTTTTTTTTTACTGATTAAAAAAGTTATTCAAAAACAAAATTGTATGGTTAATTTTTTATAATTATGACACACTGAGTTGGGCCGATAGCAAAACCGATAGTTTTATAAAATCGTACACTTCTGTTAAATTAACTCTCCACTTCTCCGCTCTGCAACCCAAAAACCCCTAAGTTAAACCATCGAATTTGGTGCCTTCTTTATATTTTTAAAATATACTTTAAAGCTGCAATTAGTAAAAACCGTATTTTAATTCATCTTATTTTTCTCCTCTCTTCTCAGATCGGTTATATTTTGTCACATTCAAGAAAAACATCAAACCAAAGAGCACCCCCAACACACACTACTTCAGCATAGATGAAGAATATATTTACGAAAATTTCTACAACGATTTTGGGCCATTAAATATTTGCATGCTGTATCGGTACTGTCAAAAATTAAATTCCAAATTGACTGCTAAATGTCACGCCAACAAAAAAATCATACATTACACAACGCTCAATGCGGCAAAGCGTCTAAATGCCGCTTACCTGATTGGCTCGTACTCGGTAAGTCTTATGAAAGCAATTGCCTTCTTATTTTATATATGAAATTACACAAAAAATTATTTTGTATATCAAAATATATTGAATGAGTATGTCACTTGTAACTTATGTTCCTCTCCACTTTCCTTACAGATTATCTACCTAAACAAATTGCCGATGGATGCCTATCGGCCGCTAGTCGCCGGCGACATACCCGCCTACACGCGCTTCTGTGACGCCTCTTTTGGACCAAGTGGCTATAAAATTTCGCTAATTGATTGTTTGAATGCTGTGTACAAGGCATTGAAAGCTGGATTTTACAGCTTCGACGATTTCGATGCCGAGGAATATGAGTATTTCGAGCGTGTGGAAAATGGTGACTTCAATTGGATTGTGCCACAGAAGTTCATTGCGTTCTGTGGTCCACACCAGAAGTCAAAAACACTGCCGAATGGTTACCCATGCCACTCGCCCGAACGATACTTTGAATACTTTCACGAAAACAATGTAACTACTGTGATACGTTTGAATGCGAAGGTTTACCATGCGTCGAGTTTTGAAAATGCTGGTTTCGATCACAAGGATCTGTTCTTCATCGATGGTAGTACGCCGAGTGATTTAATATTGAAGAAATTCCTCTCGATATGCGAGAATACAAAGGGTGCTATAGCAGTGCATTGCAAAGGTAAGTGGGGATGGTGGAAAATGTATGGAATTCTAGCTAAAAATAATCTCTAAATTGTTTTTTGAGTGAAAAAATGTAATGTAAAGAAGCTAAGAGTCGAGAATTTATCTAACTTATTGAGTTATTTTGGCCTACATATGTACGGGGTCATCAAAATAATTTAGTTAACGAAATAACCGATTACTAAGGTAGGTAGGTAGGTAGGTAGGGTGGTTGTCGTAAGACACACTTAGACCTTCGGCAGGTCCATTGTGATACCACTGGAGCTTATCCTTACTCTACGTGTTCCCTTTCAAACCATCCGGTTGCTTTAATAAACGAGCAGAGCTTCGTTAGTTTTAGATGGGCTATATCCGCTACATAGGTTAGAAATGCTGTATCGAGGTTGCGCAGCCTTCTCCTAGCTAGGCTTTCACACTCACATAAAAGGTGTCTGACTGTTTCCTCTTCTTCTGTATTTAGACAGCTTCTACAGAAATCGAAGTAAGGTAGTCCTAACCTTCTAGCGTGGCTGCCTATTAAACAATGACCTGTTAATACACCTATCATTTTTCTTATAGATTCCCTGTTGAATCTTAGCAAGATCTTCGATCGACCGCTGTTCCAGTTCGGCCATGTCTGTCTGCTTAGTTCGCATGTTGTGAGGTTTTGCCAGATTGTAACGGGTGATCAATCATGAGGTGCTTTTTTCAATAGTTAAAAAAAAAACCAAAATGTAAATTATGTTCAAAACCTTTATTTATCATTTGAAAGGACATTCTTTGACATTTACTTTTTGAATATGACTTCATTCAAATGTTGGCCGCAACTACGCTTAAGGTGGTCCATTCTGAAGGTCCAATTTTCAATCACTCGTTCGAGCATTTCGACTGGTATGTCGTGAATAACACGCGTAATGTTGGCTTCCAGAGCTTCAATCGTAGCTGGTTTATCAGCATAGACCTTGGACTTCACGAATCCCCAAAGAAAAAAGTCCAAAGGTGTGATATCACAAGATCTTGGTGGCCAACTCACAGGTCCTAAACGTGAAATCAGCTGCTCTCCGAAATGACTTCTCAATAAAGTCATTGTTTCACGAGCTGTATGGCAAGTGGCTCCGTCTTGTTGAAACCAAATGTCGTAGAGATCATTAGATTCAATTTCAGGTAGCAAAAAGTCCGATATCATGGTACGGTAGCGAGCACCATTCACAGTTACGTTGCGGCCATCATCATTTTTGAAAAAATATGGACCGATGATTCCACCAGCCCATAAACCACACCAGACCGTTATTTTCTCAGTGTAAAGGTAGCTCTTGAACCTGTTCTGGTTGCTCTTCATCCCAAATACGGCAATTTTGCTTATTGACGTAACCATTGAGCCAGAAATGCGCCTCATCGCTGAACAAAATTTTGCTCGAAAACAGCGGATCTTCTTCAATCTTTTCAAGAGCCCAATCAGCAAAACGTGCAGCAAGGTCATTTGGCTTTAGTTCTTGTACGAGCTGTATTTTGTATGGTTTTAAATGAAGATCCTTCCGTAAAATTGACCAAGTTGTTCCATACGACAGTCCAAGTTGCTGAGAACGGTGCCGAATCGATTCATCGCGGTTTTCAAGTACACTCTCTGCTACTGCCGCTATATTCTCAATGCTTCTTGCTGGACGTGGTCTGTTCGGTCGAGAATTATCCACCAATGAATATTCGGATTCAAATTTGTTGATGGTATGTCGAATAGTGTTTAAGGCAGGCCGATTATGTTGACCATAATGCGGTCTAAGCGCACGAAAAACATTTGTCACAGAACGCTGATTTTCATAATACAGTTGAACAATTTGTAGACGTTGTTGCGGTGTGAGTCTTTCCATGATGAAATGCCAAACGCTGTTCAACAAATCCACGATGACAGTTTGCCACAACTCGCGCGCGATCTGTAAAAAAAACGCAAATGAAAAAAACTCCTCTTAATTGATCACCCGTTAGTATATTCAGAGGAATCTGTAGTGTAATTGATTGTCCACGATGTACCTAACTTACATTTGTTTCACAGTTTATATGCCGTTCTTATCACAATATTTTATTAGATAACATTCCTTTTAACATATCTATGTACATATGATTTTTCCAGCTGGTCTTGGTCGCACTGGCAGCCTTATCGGCGCCTACATCATGAAGCATTATAACTTTACAGCGCTGGAAGCTATCGCCTGGTTACGACTATGTCGCCCAGGCTCAGTGATTGGACATCAGCAGCAATGGATGGAAGAGTAAATATCGAAAATTAATCTATTCCCCTAATTTACTCATCAAATTCACTATTCTTTTCTTCTTTTCCACAGTAAACAAACCTGGCTGTGGGCGGAAGGTGAACGCATTCGCAAACGATCCGGTTTGCAATGTCCCATCCACAAGTATGGTATTTACAGCATTGCGCTCAAACAAGTCATCTCAACCGGTGGTACACCGCTGACACAACCTAAAGAGAATTGCGTAAAAGGTATCTCACAGAAGGTAGATACAATGCATCTGCACGATAGCGAAGAGATATCTACGAATGGCAATGCAAAAACTGGTGTTACAACGCGTGCTCGCTCACCCATCACCGCTATTAACACGCCAGCGACGACGGCCTCGACGAATAATCGCCGCTCTAAGGAAAAGGCCGATAATAGTCGCAATGCGAATGTGAGCAGCGCCAGCGATGAAGATGCTACTATTACCGAAGAGAATGGTGATGATGAAGATAACACAGATAATTCGAATGCGACTTATATAGCATCGACAAGGCGACGTAAATCACCAACGATACATCCGGGCACTACACTTGCGCCAACCGTTACAAATACGCTGTCGGAAGGCGGTAAGCCGCCTACACCACCGGTGCGACGCACTCCACCCATTGCTGTTAGTGAGGCCATTACACGTCTATCGCCAATTGGCATTACTGAGCCACTTTATGCAGAGAAAAAGATTAAGAAACCCTGTATTGGTTTGGAGGCAGCGCAGCGGCCGACAATTGCTTCGACGGTGAAAATGACTCAAGCAGCAATCGATAAGCAGAACTCACAGACACAAGGTGATAAGTTGAATCAGATTAAAGCGTTGCGTCGCCAACATCAGCAACAAACGCACCAGCCCACAGCAGTGCTGCAGCAGACGTCGGCGTTGCACCAGCAACAATTGTCAATGCAGCATAATTCCCGCGGCAACAACACAAATGCGAATTCATAGTGAGTGAAATTTTCAGATGTGTATACATTCTTTATGGGATGTCCGCCGAGCTTCTCTTTCAGTTTGAGGCGTGCAACTTGACATGCTGAGCATCCAGAAGGCGGATTGATTTTATGCTCGTATATGATGAAATTAGGTCTGACATCGTGAGACGTAATTTTTTTTAAGATCTGTTGTGATATTAAAACTTTGCTCTTTCATAAGATGCGTAAAATTTTCTAGAATAGAAAAAAGGATCGGGATCCAGACGTCCAACACTTGTGCCAACACTTTGGTGGCCAACCGATCGTCGCCCATTCTCTGTACTCCCTTTGCAGGTTACTCTTTACAGATTCCATTACTTTCTTCTTTTGCGGCTCCATTTTACCATTGCCAGTTATTTCGCACATCTCTCGTATCTCCTCGTTTCGTTTAAGATCGTGCCTTGTATAGTCAGCTATTGCTCGCAGCATTCGCATTGATTCGTTTTTCCATATAATATTGCGTAAATACCCGGACACCCGTGTGTCTTTTTCGGATTGATTTCGCACTTCATCCACGAAATTTTTTGAAGATGTTATTTTTGCGCCCAGGTAATTTACGGCTGACTTGCATCTTAATGGGTCCTTTAAAATTGTTAGTGATTTCCACTTTGATGTGGATATTTGCACGTTGGATTTTTCGAAGATTTTTCAAAAGAATATAGTAAACGTTGAAGATCATCTTCTGAATTTGCCATTAGCACTGCATTGTCCGCATAACATAATACTGTTTTACCTCAGTATTGGAAATATTAAAACCGTGTGATTTCATCCATTAATTATTATTTATTTTCTATATTAAGAAATAAATTACAAAAAAATCATCTTACGACACAATTAGTTTTTTCCGCTTTCTATCTGTACCCGGCGGCGAATCATGGCGAAATTATAATATTACCACGAACGATCGGCAAGTTTGTATCAAAACATCTACCTCAACTTACATATTTTGTGTTGTATCTGGCCCACTTATGAAGTTGTGTGATAAAAAAGTAGCGGCAGGCAGTCTGCATAGTCTGGATTTAATAGAACTTTTGATACATTAGAGAATTTCTTACTTACCGGGGCTGTGGCAGCGGTGATCAGCGAATTATTTGAAAGGTCGTTAAACATCAGTAAAATTTCGATATAAGAATTCCAAACCTATAGAACTGAATAAAAATGAAAAATACTCATGCCAGACCTTCGGAAAATTCCTTTAAACTTTTTTTATATTATTCTTATGCCGACTTTAAGGGTGCGACCAGAGTGAGCGCTGAAAGCCGAGCCGAGATTGTCAGTGCGATAAAGATTGTCAGTGCGATAAAACTGATTACATACAAGTCAATACAAATAAGCTTGTGTATAACACAGTGAGCGCCGACAAGAGCAGAGAGCAAAGCCGATGAGTGCGAGAAAACAGTTTCAAAGCGTTTTGCTCGCTTTTTTGGATTGTTGATGTTTACTTTTTAGAGTGCAGTTGTGTTTTTAACACACTTTTATTAGGTCGGGTTGTATGTAGGTATGTATGTATGTATGTATGTACGTAACGGAATCTTTGAGCTTAATTTTCACTGGCTTCTAAAAATCTGATCGACTTGAAATTTTGCACACCTATCAAGGACCGATGACAATGCAATAATTTGATAAAAGTTTTCCATTATCTTAGGATTGCCAGGATTAATATTTTCTTTTTTTACCTGTGGGCAAAAAGTAAGGTGAATTTGGTTGTAAAATGAAAAATCTTTATTTATTCTTGTAAATCAATTTCATCCCCTTCAAAATAATCCCCTCTCGATAAAATACACCTATGCCAACGATTTTTCCAATCCCCGAAACATGCCAAATAGTCCATTTCTGGTATAGCCATCAGCACCTTCTTCGATTCAGCTTCTATCTCCTCAATCGACTCGAAACGCGTTCCCCGGAGTGGTCTCTTGAGTTTTGGGAATAGCCAGAAGTCACACGGAGCCAAATCAGGCGAATACGGTGGTTGCGGAACGATATGCGTGGAATTTTTGCCGAAATGGTCACGAAGAACGAGTGCAGGATGAGACGGAGAAGCAAAATACTTTTCATCAGATGAATCCATTACCGTGTACAGCAATTTTATAAACACAAATGAACAACAAAATTAAATGACATAAGAGCAAAACACATGGAATAAACAGAATTTCAGCGCTGATTCTCGCATTCACTGTGTTATATACAAATTTTCTTCTCGCATGAAAATAAGCGTCAATAAGCTCGGCTCGGCTCCGCTCGGCATCGGCGTTCACTCTGGTCGCACCCTAAGGCTTTATGAATCAAAAATATATTGTTGCCAAGTAAAATATCATACGTACCTGTGCTCAAAATAATAGCAGCGCGACTTATGGTAAAATTTTGACTATTTGTCTAGTTTTTATTTAATTTTTTTTATATAAATTTTTTTTATTTTAATTGTTTTTTTTTTAATTTTTTTTTTGTTTATAAAAATACTTTGTACAAAATTGAAAAAGATTAAAAAAATTCGGGGTATGCAGTTTTATAGTCCATTTATTTTGGTATAATATTGTGTCAGTTTAAAGTGGCTCCAAAGTCGCCTTGATTTTTCATAATTTTATTTTTTTGTTGACGATGTTACGCATTTCAATCCAACAGTAAACACAAATTATTAAAAATGAAAGCTCAAAAATAGCCTTTTCAAGCTGGCAGAATGTAAAACTGACCGAAAACTTGGAAATTTTATCGAGCAATTTTATACAAAATTTCAAATTTTAAGTTATATGGTTATTGTTGTAATATAAACTATATTTTTATAAAAAAATCAAAAAAAAATGAATATAAAAAAGTAGACGCATAGTCAAAACTTTGCAATATGTAGCGCTGTTATTATTGTGAACACAGGCAGGTGCGCATATATGTGCATGTGTATGTTTTTTTTAGAGGTGGCGAAAAGCATTGAAAGCCGAAAAGTGTGGGACTTGTCTTTCGACTCACCCACTGAAAACCCACCCCAGCCCCGTTTTCCTCCCGCGGAACAACCGTTAGGTAGTACTTCACGGAAGAGGGACGAACCAATTGCCTCTACGTGAAAATCTGCGCTGTTGTTCAGCGCAACGCAGCATGTGTACAAACGAACTTCTTCCTTTCTTTTTTTGTGATTTCTTTCTAATTTGTGTCCTCTTTTTATTCTTCTAAATTACAGCCCATTGGATTTCGAGCGTCACATGCGCGCCCGTTCACAACCTTTCCGCAACAATATCGCCAACATAATGTCGAGCGCACAGGTTCCTACTGGCATAACAGCACCGCCTACATCCACCATGCGCCATGGTGATTGCCATGATATGGCCGCAGCAACAGCAGCAGCAGCGTCGGCAGCAGCCACGGCGGCGGCGGCAGCACATGAAGCAATGCTTGCAGCAACAGCGGCGCTCAACAACAAAAATCTATACAATTGTAATAATCGTTTTGTTTTTAATACACGTTATCACAACAACAACCACAACAACATTAACAATAACCATAACACACGCACTAATAATAACCTCATTAACCTTCTAACAATAGCCACACATACAACAACAACAGCAACAACGGCAGCAGGAACTAGTGTGCCAGTCACACGTGGAGAGGGCGGCACTGTTGTATCGACCACAGCGGCGGCTACAACAGCCACAACGTTGCCGCCCGGAGGCGGTGGCAGTGTGACGACGCGTGCGCGGAGTCTAGCCATCTATAGCAAGAGGTAAGTGCAAGCGCGAAGTGCCCCGTTAGTGACAACTACAATTATGTATTACGACAACAGCAACAAACAACTTACATTTAACATACCACCAAAACTAAAAACGGAAAACCAAAATAACTGAAAAACCAATCTGATGAAAGTAACAAACAAAACAAAAGAAAAAAAAATAGAAAAAAATGAAAACTGAAGTTATGTTGCAATCAACTACCAATGCCAGTGCAATGTAATCCAACTAAATACCGCTTTCATTCCAATTGCGTTTGCGCACTTTTGCCTGCCTTGTTGTTGTACGTATCGCTCATTCGACACTGTTTGCCAATTTAAAATATGTGCCGCAAATTTAATAAAATGTGTATGTATATAGTTGTTGTACTCTTTTTGGCATGTTAAAATTATTGTTGTTATTTTTTCTATAAATTTTTTAATATTTGCAATGTGCACGAATTTAACATTTTTACTAAATTTTTTTGTATTCATTTGTTTTGGATTAATTTCTGTGCAATTTTTTTCTTTTACAAAAAGTCTATACCACATTTTTAAAAATTAAATGTTTACTTTTATAAAAATGTTTGTACATATATATAATATTTTACTATTTCAAAAATATGTGTGAGAATAAGAAATCTAACGGCTTGTAAAGCTTTTACAAAAATTTTCAAAAAAGCAATAAATAGATTATAAATCCATTTTTTCTGCTTATAAAGCATTTTATTTTTATTTTTTCTACTATTAAAAACAAGCAAAAGAACTGCATGAAACCATACAGCTTAAATTTGCGGAAATAAAAAAACAAAAAATATTTCGCGTTGTCTAATTTAAAAATCTCTTAAAATCACATCTAACGTTTACATTTTTGTATCAGAAACAGAATATTGACATTTTGCTAAATGTTTTTGTGTTTTCGTAGCGTAAATGTGCAATCTTTTTTCCAATATGAGTACTACTCCATTTATAAAAAAAAATATATATTTTTTTTTATTTATTAATGCACTAAATATACTTAAAATACATTAAATATGCTTAGAAAAATATCGCTAAGCGAAATAATATTTAAGGCAAAACACCCCATGGTAGTCACCTCCCAATACTAATGAAACATTAAATACTAAACCGAGCTAAAATTTATGATATAAAAATAAGCTGAATGAATTTTGCAAGTCTTTACACTGTATATATTCATACATATTTACTACATAATATACATATGTACTTGCCTAGATTTATATAAATATAAACTTTTTAATATTATTCTCTTAAAATTAGACTTTTTAAAGCCAACTAAGGCATGATGCGCTGTAGAAAATTAATTGTACTCATACTGAGGCATTCTAAAAAATAATTTAAAATTTAAAATTTATTTCAATCTTTTAATAAAATATTGTGCTAAATTTTGTTAATTGATTATTAAGATTATATTTAAAAACTAAATTATTTATTAATCTGCTGTCTATTCTAACTACTACTAAACTCTTTTTGCGCCTCGAAAATTTCAACATTAGCTATAGAATAGGACCAGTTTCTTTTTTGTCGCCTAATCACATATGCCATATAGGGATTCGTTGTTAAAAAATGTGAAAAAACAGCAATTAAAACAAGAAACGTACCCCTTGTGTTTCAATATCCCATAATTATAGCCATAAATTATTTGCCTTATTTCAAGCGACCTATAAATTTAAATTTTTGTAGGCCATTATTGAAACTAATCGCTCTGCCGAGATGTATATATAATTATCGCGTACACCCTTTCTGGGTGTTTGGCCGAGCTCCTCCTCCGATTTGTGGCATGCGTCTTGATGGAGGGACCTACAGTTTGAAGCCGACTCCAAACGGCAGATATTTTTTATAGGAAGCTTTTTCATAGTAGAAATACACTCGGAGGTTTGCCATTGCCTGCCGAGGCGCGACCGCTGTTAGAAAAAACGTTTTCCTAATTTTTGTGTTTCTCCGAGACTCGAACCTACGTTCTCTCAGAATTCCGAATGGTAGTCACGCACAAACCCATTCGGCTACGGTGGCTGCCAGAATATACATATGTACATATGTATGTACAATATTGTGCCTTTGAGTTTAAGAAATAATATGGAACTTAAAAATGAAAGCAAATTAAAGTATTAGTTAAGGCAAAAATAAATTCATTATTTTCTCGGTAGATGGCTGTAGTGATCGATATATCGTAAAGTATCGATCACATCGTTGTCAAGGTGACATTTCACACTAAAAAAATTCGTTTGCTGTTTTTTGTTTGTGCCATTCAGTTGTAAGTTACAGGGTGTTAACAATGTAAGTCAACAACAAGAAAATACGATACATTTTACAGTTTTTCTTTAATAAAGGCGAAAATGCAAACCAGCTACTAACAGCTAATTACAGTACTCCCTGGATTATCCGTCAGTCAATGTAACCCAGCTATGACGGATAATCAAAAATGACGGTTAACAGGAACAAACCTCTAGATTGTGTACAGAATCGAAAAGTACACTGAAATTTTGAGAGAAATGAACAAACGGTAAAATTTACATGCATTACATGATTTGATTATAGGTATCATTATTTTATTACGAGTTTAGTTTGTTTTTGAAAAGAATTCAGTTAGTGTCTTTTGCTTTAGAATGACTTGAGTTTTATTCTTTGCGAAAAGAAGAAATTGGCGCAAACGAATCGTGTCAGCCAAGCCGGCTTCATCTTGCATTTCATACCAGGCGATACATTTCTCTAAATTTGATGCAGCAATTTTGGCTTCTTGTCTTAGAAATAAAGCAGTAGGATTGTGACCATTTTCATTATTGTTATCTGTTCCATCGTAATCATCATTATTTTCTTCTTCATCATTCACTTCATTAATTATTTGTTCGTCAGTCAAAAGCTCATAACCACAATCATTTTCGTCACAATTCAACCATTCATTGATCGTTTCACTATTTTCCAATGACAAAGCCGAAGGTGTACTAGTCACAACATCAGCCTGTGAGACATAGTCACTATTATTCGAAGGCGATTCTGTATTTGGCCATAGTTTGTTCCAACATTTTTCCAATGTTGTCGACGATAACTCAGACCATGAATCAACTACATTATCAATTGCGTTTTTAATGTTGTAATTCTTCCAATAATCTGCCAAATCAATATTCTCTTGCGAAACAAGGTCCTGAATAAATTTTTTCCGATATCGACGCTTTAAAGTTTCAATTACTGATTGATCCATGGGTTGTAGAACTGCAGTTAAATTCGGTGGCAGGAAAAAACAAAAAATATTACCATCATCACTTTTTAAATCTTCAACTGGATGTGATGGGGCATTATCCAGAACCAAAACTGCTTTCTGTGATAATCCTTCCGACATTAAATAATTTCGAGCATTTGGAACATAACTGTTCATGAACCAGTCGCGAAAAATCATTTGATCCATCCAAGCATTCTTTTGAGCATAATAAGCCACAGGAAGAGCATTCATGTTTGATTTTGTGCAACAACGTGGACGTTTAGCCGAATGAACTACAACTAATGGGAGCCTATAACCACTTGAATTTGCGCTAACCATCAATGTTATTCGTTGCTTTTGCATTTTCCATCCAGGTGCTTAGCTATTCACACAAAAATCGAGTGTCTTTTTTGGGAGTGCTTTATAGTTCAGACCCGTTTCATCAGCATTGAAAACTTGCTCACGGGTAAAACCATGATTTTCGACGAAAATTTTGAAATTTTTTGTGCATTTTTCGATTTCGTTGGCACCTATGGAGTTCATCTTTTCACCTTGTATCGAAACTTCCTTCACGCCATGTCGATTTTGCCAGCCATACAACCAACCTGGGCTAGCTTTGAAATCCTTCGGACGTCCTAGTTCTTCATTAAAAAATAATGCCTTTTCTTTCAATATTTGACCAGATAATGGAACGCCTTTGCTCCGAATTTGATTAAACCACAAGAATAATGCTTCATCGACTTTTTTATTTAATGCCTTTTTCATCGCTTTGCGTTTTTTTGACCGACCTCCCAAAGATTCCATCGACGCAGCATATTGTTTGATTTGAGTGGCATCTTTTTTAAAATCTTGAATCGTCGTGCGTGGAATATCATATTTTTCAATTAATAAAACAATTGTTGAACCTTTTTCTATTTCGTCAATAATTTTTAATTTCGTTTTAATAGTGACCACTACTCGTTTACGCTTCGGTATTTTTTGATTGTTGAAGGTTCCATTTTAAATGTCTGCTCATCATGAAATTCAAATCAAATTGAAAATCTCATTGTACTGAATGTCACATCGAAAAAGAATTCGAAGAATTTGCTCTGCTGTGTTCACACGCATTTCTATCGAGCGAACGAAAACAAAAGAAAATCAATGAATAAAGTGAAAAACAAAAGTATTGCATGATTTCGACCGTTTCATGACTATTATTGCAATATGTATTGTGGAAAATCTTAAAACGGTGACGGTTAACAGAGGTGACGGATAACAGAGAGACGAATAATCCAGGAAGTACTGTATGTGCAATTTTGGCTTCGTCGGCACCAGACATTTTTGGTGCTAAAGAAAATGTCGATAATGTCGATGAAATCACAGAAATAATCGAAGTTGACCGGCATGTTAGTAGTTTTAGCATCAGCCAAGAACTAAAGATCTACAATTAGAAGCTAAAGTAATGGATTTCTATTGATAAAACATAAAAGTAGAGTACCAATCATGATGGAAATTTTTGCATTAATTTTTAATTAGCATTGTTTAGGAAACTTACTTCATGAGAAATTATATTACATACGAGTCTAGCCCGTAATTGTTTAATTGAAATAAGATTAAGGGTTGAATGCAGCAGAGTATTAAATTTCGCAAAATAACCTATAGTGAGCGTACGTATTTACCCCTTCTACTAGATGTGTGTTAGTAGGTAGGCGGGTGAAATGATTGAAGTACCAGTCTGGCACTCGCCATGTAGCACTAAAGCGCCGTTTTGAAGGTTGGAGAATGTTGATGGGATATACATAGGTTGGAACAAAAAAAAAAAAATGTCGCTAACGGTTGCCAAATTTCTGCTTTGATTTTGTCCCGATTTCACATGTGGGCACCTTGCTTTCTTAATATTTCAATGTGGGATTAAGAGTCACCAGAATGTAAATATACATAAATACATATCGCCCTGATCAAAAAGGTTCTAGAATATATTCAGAAAATTTAAAATACAAGTGTATTCCTCAAAAGTGATATAATCACCTCCAAAGGACTTCCCATCAACTGCAATACCTTTATGCTAGCGTTTGATCCAGCTCTCGAAACATTTCTGGAACTCTATTTTTGGTATAGCCATCTTCAATTTTTCCAAACAGAAAAAAAGAGAGCCGTATCAGGAAAATTCAATGGCTGTTGGATGGTATTCAATTCATTATTGGTCAAAAATTTATGGATAATGATGGCACTCTGCTACGGTGTTTTTCCCTGTTTCCCCACATACCGTTTATTTTTTCACGTAGACATCTCATAATGCCCAAGTAATAGTCCTTATAAACTGTCTGACCTTCTGGCTAAATATCGTGGTTTACAATACTCGTACCGTTGTAATCCATAAAAACCATGAGCTTCTCCTTTTTGTTGACTAAAAATTAAGTAGTTTTTTGGCATTGGTTCATTCGGTGTTCGCCACTAACTATTAAGCGATATCAACACGGTTCCATTTTTGCATGAAATTCAGGGCCTTTGGCACCATCCTTGCAGCAACAAGGCGCAAACCCAAATTATTACCTGCAATGTCCTGAATGAATCCATAAGCAATGCCTTCAAGTCCTCCGCCAACTGTCTGATGGTTAATTTTCGGTTATTGATCCACTTCTCTTCCACTTTATGGGTGTTTCCATCAGTTTTCGATGTCGACGACCTGGTACTACGTTCGTCATCCTCGTTGGGCTTATGATCTCTTCTGAAGCGCTCATGCAACTCCGTAAATGGCTGTTTTCTTTAGAGTATCATTATCGAAAAAGTTTCCCAAAGTTTTCTAAGGTTTTCGCACAATTGAATCTTTTTTTAACGCAAAATTTAATACAAACTCGTTGTTGCAAATTCAAATCCATATTTGAAACTGGAAAAGATCAAAAACACGTGCAGAGGTAGATTTTCTTAAGGGGTTAGGGGTAGTCAGAGGCCCGAAAAAATGATGATTTTCACGAATTTTTTTTTGCTACTTAATTAATTTATTTAACAAAAATAAAAACATAGCATAAAAACATCATGTTTTAACTTGACTTTACCAAAATTTCAAAAAAAAAAAAATTAATAATTGCAAAAGTTATCGCTGTTTGTGTGAAGCCCGTTTCTCCAGAAGTCCCTTGCGGTGAACATCACAAGTCCTTGCAGATTCATCTAAAACCAATCGGACAAGAAAAATTAGTTTTATTAATAGATAATCTTGTGCCTGATCGAAGCTTTTTTTTTTTCAAAATGAACAAAATGGCGGCCTCAGAAAATTTTTTCCAGATTTTAGAAAAAAAAACCAACAGTTAATTGTTAAAAAAAAAATCGAAATTTTTGAAAAAAAAAATCCTTCGATCAGGCACAAGTTTTTTATGTTTTTCAAAAGCTGTATAAATTTTATTGAAATCTACGTAGCGGTTTTTAAGTTACAGTGTTCACCAATTTTAAAAACATAGTTTTGAGAAAAACACATTTAAAGTTTTGCTATCGGCTCCGGAGCGGCCGAGCGCCCTTTGTTAATTGTTGAATAACTTGAAAAGTATATTATTTGTCGGATTCACTTCAAATTTTTACACAATATTTTTAAAACATTATACTTTAAGAAAATGCAAAAAAAAAATCGATTTTTTGAAAATTCTGACTACCCCTAACCCCTTAAGATAGCGTAACTTTTACAAAAGTCAAACAACGGCAAACAAATTTTGTAGGTAGGAATGTTAATCACAGGTGTAGCAACATAACAGAAAAAACAACAGAAACACAGAACTCAAATCAGTTGACTTAGAGCATCACCTAACGGTTGTTCCGGGAACTTTTTGACCAAAGTGGTATACAATCAGTTTCAATTAATTTTCTACAGCTCATCGCGCTTCAAAGTCAATTATAAATTTAGCAATGAGACATTCAAACCCAAAAATAAAAGAAAACAAAAACAAAAACAAAAACCAAGAACCAAAAATATGCGATAAACAATAAACAGTCAATACCACAATAGTCACATGCATCCATATTATTTAATTAAATTATTATAATTTTTTTTCTACATTATTGAGTTTAATTTTTTTTTAACTTTTTTAAGCTTTTTACGTTCTCTAACGGCCGGTTTAATTTATAACAAAGAAAGCTCGATCCAAAATGCAAAATTAATGAAGCGAAAATTATATTTATTCAAACCGAAGCAACAAAACCGCAAAAATGTATCTAAGCGCAAATGAACTAAGAACCCCCCCATAACAGTAGCTCAGCAAATTCAGAATATCAAAAATTTTAATACCAGAGAAAAATAATATTCTAATGCTTTAATAATCACACAACAAATTGCTGAGTTTTCTTTCTGATTAAAATTTAGGGCATTAATTTGCAGAGATATCAAGCATAATTTAACTTACTTCGCATATAACAGTTACAGCACGTTTTAATATCACATTGGATTACGTTATTCAGCAACTTTGTGCGCATCGTACTTTCATTATGCTCTGAATGACGTAAATTGCCATATAAAATTTGAAAATGATTATAAATACTCGTACGAGTTGATTGAAGAGTATTGAGAGCGGCGCCTATAAGCCAGTAACTTAAGGGGTAACACCACTGTACACGCGTAAAATAAACACGATTTTGAAAGAATTTTTTTGTATAGAAGGAAAGGGGAAACAATCACTCTGATTTGGGAAGTTATTACTTATATACTAAAATACAAAACTACAAAGTTTGATCGAAAAATTTTACAAAATGGCGGCATTGGAGACATTTTTGTAATGTGGTTTCTCTTGAAGGAGCTCCGCGGCACGCAGCATAGAGGGTGCAAATTTTAATCTAGAACAAAGAAACATTTTTTTTCTTAATCTAGATAAGAATAGCTAGAGAAACACGTAGGGGATTTAAAAAATATTTATTTTTGTGGAATTAGCAAGCATTTGAAGGAAAAAACTCTATTTTGGACTAAAAAAACGGCACTTAAATAATTATAACAATCGTTTAAATTAATCTATCGAAAATCCCCTACGCTCTTCTCTTAAGAAGGTTATTATACAGACGTAGTGAAAAACCTGATTAAAAATATTTAAAATTGTTTGAGTTATGCTGCGTGCCAATTTCAGAAAACGTGTTTTGAGAAAAACGCGTTTAAAGTTTGGAAATTTGGAGAAGTCGTTAGGTAGCAGTCACTAACGCTTGGTTAAAAGCTTAAAATATTTATGAAATAGACTTCGGTAACGTATAAAACTTTTTGTTCTGTATTTTAAAAGGTTCAAAGAATTTTTTAAGCTTATAAAAAAAAAAAACAATTTTTTGAAATTTCTACAGTGGTGTTATCCCTTAACGTATCGACCAAAAATTTTTGATTAGTTTCAATGGTAAATTTCAAAGAAATTGCCAATCGGGACAGCAAATTGAATGAAGTTGGCAATTCATGTTGTGAAATATTTTAAGTCATATATTGCCAACATCTGTGAAACAATTAGCTGCCATTTTGCATATTTGATAGCCATTTGGTATTTTTTGTGACGCTTCCGTTGGCAACATCTTTGATCATTTTAGTTTTTCAGACCGTGCATTTCCCTTCTTTGCAAAAAAGGATTCACCCAAACAAGATCGCGACATTTTCACATTTTCAAAATAACGATATCATATAATGGCAATGCCCATACTTAAAATTTTGCACCTCGCATTCAATCAAATTTGACAGTTGTTATAGAATAAAGAATTGAGTGTCGAGATATTATGTACAAGGTTCATAATTCACACGCAATTTTAATATTTTATCTTTCATTTGAATAAACAAAGAATTTGATTTCGATTCAATTCATTTTTTTTTTTGTTTTTGGTTTCAAACCATTTAAAGATGTTGTGTCAGTGTATTTGTTTTTCATTGAAAAAACTGAATATCCTTCCCTATATTTTACATGAAATAATTACATATAGAAAACCTGTCCGTAAATTTAGTCTCCATTCGTTAACAACTTAACAAAAAACTAAGACAAAAGACTGCAGAAATTATATTGATTAAAATAATAATTTTATTTATTTTTTTATTTTATTCATATTCTTTTTTTTTTTTTTTGTTTTGCTCTCTTATTTTTCAATCAACTTGCAGTTTGCACTCGAATAACGTAATTCATATATTTCTCATAAATTGCGCTTCAATGAAGTAATTCGTCATATAAAATTTTTAAAACTCAAGGCACATTAAGGGGGGGGGTAGGGTCACAAAATCGAAATTTTTTTTCTTCACTCATCTTATAGTAAATCATTTCAAGAATGTTGTGTCAAAATTTTAAGTGGATCGGAGCAGAACTCTCAAAGTTATAGCCTTTGTAGGCACTCTACCTCGAATGCGGAGCATAGATAATTTTTCAGAGTCATTTTTTCAAACGCGTTTTTCCCGAAACGACTTCTTAAAAGTCGGTGCCAATCACAACTCCGAAACTATTCAACCGATTCTTTTCAAATTTGGCACACGTTTTCTAAATCAAAAATACCTCCCCCCCACACTTTTTTTTTTATTTTTTTTTTTTTTTAAGGTTGTTTTTCACTTACAAATATGGCGAAATTTTTCGCCAAAAATGCTCGTTTTATGTTTTTTTGCCACCAAAACTACAAAAATGAAAAAAAAAAATTTTATTCATGGGGGGGGGGGGAGCATTACGTCAGACTTTAACTGAAAAATTCGCCTTTTTTAGTTTCAGATGATTCTACGACGAATGCCGATTGGCACCGCAGAGCACCTCTCGAAAAACATATCTCCAAAAAAACTCTGTCATGGGCTTATTTGTCAATATTTTATTATTCATATTTTTTAAAAACTTATTGAAAAGATGTACAATAACATGCAACTGATTTTATTAAAGTATCTTAAGCCATATTTCTGTAAAAAATTCAAAAAAAAAGTGTTTTTTTTTAGCGCTAAACCCTACCACCCCCTTAAACAAATTGTACCAGTAGAGCAAAAAAAACCATATTTTTTGTTTTCGCTTTTGGCCTCAACATCAAAATCTATAAACACAGATTAACAGCTCAGAATAACTTAAACAAAATTTGACAATTTGGAGACCAACTAAATAGAAAGAAAATCAGAATTGCAAACCTGCTACCGTTAAAACTGATTTTTTTAAAACTGAATTATGTACGTAAGTACCTCGAATCAAGATAGATTCACTGGAATTATATATACGAGTATATATAATTGGCGCGTACACCCTCTTTGGGTGTTTGGCCGAGCTCCTCCTCCTATTTGTGGTGTGCGCTTTGATGTTGTTCCACAAATAGAATTACCATTCAAAATTAATTTCCACTTATGTTGTGCGTTTGCTATCTTTTCCAGTAATAATTTGCTGAGCAGTGTAAACTAATATCCCGCAAAGAGAAAAGTATCCTAAATAGTAAGACATTTGCATGAATAACAGCTAACAGCTGATTGTCATTTGAAACGACATTTTGCTTTCTAAATTTCTTCTTTACATTTTTAAATAAGTGTGCCATGTTGTTGTTCTAAAAGCATAAACATACCCCATAAATGTTTGGGAATGCTGACGAAGTGGCAGTTCCTAGTCGGTTATAAATCCGAGTCGTTGCGGTAGCGTAGAGTCGACTATTGCGGGAACGTGAAAGGGAACTTATCTACATCAGTGTGCCAGGAAATATGCATTTTATTCAACTAGTAATCCATTTTTCGGGCCATTTTTATGTATAACTCAGCGATAAAACAATTTTTCTCTTATCGCAAACAATCTATGAAGCCATTTTTTCATACCTTCTATAGAAGCAAACCTCTGTTCGGCAACTGCATAATAAAGCGTTGCAAAAAAACTAGTAATTGGAAGCAGGAACGGCTAGTCGGTATAACTTTCCAGTTGAATGATTCTAAGGTTTTGGAATATGCCACAGAGAGAAAATAATTGTTTATAGACTTTTTCTAGTAAGGTGAAATAAATAGTTCTGACAATTTTCCGTTTGATGTCTTTTGTGAGCTAAATCTCACGATGTATACTATACAGCGATTTAAAGGTGACATCAGAAAAAGTTTTGGACAGTTGTGTGAATCATCTAAATAGAGCATTTGCTATTGGCAGCTTTTGATATTAACTGTATCACCAGATTTCAAGGGATTCTAGATATAAACAATAGATCCTCATTTCTGGTGTTATCAAGCACAAATCACCGTTTTCTTGCCAAAGTAATCCGGTTTAGCGGTTATTGCTGCCGTCCTGTCAACTTATCTGGAAGTCATGCAATCATTGTGATTGACTATCTATGATCAGGAAACTAATAACGAATCACATAATACAAGTTGATGTGTAAACAAGCTATTAATAAGAGCGTTTCATAAAAGTGCAGCTAATGAACTACTTAACTTTAGCCTTACGGCTTAATTTATTTATCTACTTTTTCAGCAATTTATTTTCAACTGATTTTTTTGTTCTTATTTTTCTACATATTTTATAAAATATTCACATTATCAATCAAATAATTGTACGTAAAGTCATCTTTAATCTACTATTTTATTTTGCCAGGTTTTTTTGTAAAATATATTTTACTTAAATTTGTTATTAGAAAAAAATTTAGTGCAGCTAAAAATTAATATAACTATTAAATACAATACTTTATTTTAGTATAAATTGCATGAATTATTAATATAATTATAAATTTAAAACAAAAAAAAAAATATTTATATTAATAAACACAAAATCTATTTACCTCAACCAAATTATGAATTTGTTTTTTGTTTAAATTTTTTCGGCATTCTTTACATTTTTGGCAAACGTTTTTTCCGCTATTCATTTGAGTTCGTTTGGAATTGTTCTCCTTCTCTAAAATTGTTTTTGTAAATAAATTTTATTTTCCTCCTTTGCTCGTCTTTTATTTATTTAGCTTATTTTTCTCTGTGTGTGTATATAAGGCTATTTCGTATTTGTGCATCTAATTTTCATTTTATTGTTGTCTTATTTCTTGGCTAAGCAGTTTATTTGGTTTCTGCTACTTCTCCCATGCTCCCCCCTGGCTCCTTGCATTCCTGATTCGCCTTTCTTTTCCCAGTGCCCTTGACATTTATGCAATCAGACAATTTTATTTGAATTACTGTGGTAAAAGTTGTGTTTTTTAAGAAGAATATTCTTCAGGAGAGAGGCAGCTAAAATTTTGTTTTTGCTAGAAAAGGTAGAGTAGTACAGCGGGAAGAGAATTATAACTGAAATGAGAGGAATTAGAACTATAACGGAAATTTAAAATAAAAACTGGATTAATATGTTGCTTAACGGTAAAGATGTGCAGTGTGAATAGAAAAAAGGGTATAATCTCGATTCTATTTTTATTTATTATAATATAGTTATGCCAGTTTTGAAGAATATGTGCTGTATATGAGACAGTGTTGCATTTGAAGTATAGTGTGGTGCTTATATTTTACAAATGTCTTATGGTTTGTGAAGTACACCTTTAAAGTTTGCAAATTTTACTTAAAAAAAAATATATGTAATTTTTTTTTACAGCAAGACGTTTCAGGCGTTTTAATAAAGATATAAAAATTTATTACTGCATTAAAATTACCATTAAAAAGAAGACGAATTGAACTGTACATTAATAAGTCACAGGAGCTAATTCCTTCTTTAAGAATTAATTTTTAAGATATTTTTTTTTTAATGGCAATTCGTTTCTATTCAGCAACAAATCAAAATCCTTGTATTTACTACTTCAACTTCACTATCCACAGTCCTTCTACGTAGCACTCTTTTATGATTTGGCGCCTCACGGCCATGCTTTAAAAAATTAGTCTCATCAGAACTCGAGTGTAGACTTTCAATCTACTCATATCTGCGAATTTTCAAAAATCGCAGCTATGACGTTAAGGAAGCAACTGAAAATTCCCACTGCAGTGAGAATGCCAAAGTTGTGCTTGGCTTGGAAGAAAATTTATTTACAGGCTGATAGGCGATATGCAAACAGGGGAATACATTGGCGAAAAAGTAAGAGTGTATTTGAAATTGAACGATAAATTGTCTGTAGACTTTCCCATGTAAAACCCAAGTTAAAATCAATTTGAAGTGGAGTACTAGGCGCCTTCGATTCGCCACTTCTCTGTTCGCTATGTTTCGACTCTACATATTCTCTTAATGAAAAGTTTGCATCTGAGAGCAATAACAAAGTTATCGGGCAAGATTCATCTCATAAAATTGATATAACTCATTATTTTCAATGCTGTCGAATCTCTCTTTTCCGATATTAGGCAAATTTTATTAGGCCGCATTCATGCAGGGAAGCTTTTGTTGTTTCAAATTTGCGGACTCTCTTTTAATGTTCTTCTCGTTATTACAAACCTTGGAATTGTTTGTTTTTAGTCTACAGTCAACAGCATTAAAAAGAACAAAAAGGCAAAGGGTGTTGACAGAGCACAAGCGTCACAAGTAACGAGTAGAAGCAGCAAATATTTCCCTATATGAACGCGGTCTTACTAATACTCGTTAAATGCTTTCAAATAAATTTAATTTTTGGCAGCTCTTTCCCAGTGCTAGGCCTTCTATTATATTGTATGGTAAATACCATTTTTTATGGAATCTATGGAATAAGGTCCACACCTTCTTACCGCTATCTTCCTCAGAAACCCTACAACGTGCTGACATGGAATGATTCGATTTGCCAAGCGTTAGCGCGTATTCAAGAACACAGCAAATAATTTTCTTAAAATCCACAAAGCCCTACTGAGGTCCGGAAAGAGTATGTGCCAGCTCTACGTGTATAATTGGCCCAAGTTGGCATATGACCGAGGCGAACAGAGATTTTTGTGGTCTCTTATATGGCAATTAATGTTTCCTACGAGAGAACTTTTACATACCACAAAAGGAGTAAGACAGGGAACTTACATATTTAGAGATTTTTAGTAGCTCATGTGCATGAATTTGTTATTTTTTGTTTTTCTGCCAGAATATTTGTTTAATTATTAGTTTTTTCTTAGCCACATTGGTTGGAAACTTTACTGAAGCAACCTCTAGAAAGCACATTTAAAGCGCGAATATTTGAAAATGCAACACTGTTTTCAATATCACATTTTTACCAAGTAAAACAAAAATAAAAATTAAATAAATAAATCATCGTATGACAAATAAATTAATCCAAATGAAATCTTCTACTTTTTTTTTTTTATTCTATCCTTATGCCCGAACTACACTGGCTGCCTACTTTGTGAATAAAAATTTAAAATAAAAAACCTACGGTATTCCTCGGGCTGCTTTAACTAATCCATTCTGTTCTTCTACTAATTGTCGACGCACAAACGACAAAAAAAAAATTTACGTCTGATACCCTTCTTACCTAACCCAACAAAATTGTTCTATACACATCCGTCCCAGAATGGGGTTTATGCACTTACGCAAAGCGGAAACACAACAGCAACAACAGTTGTCCAATAGCAATAACAACAACAGCGCTGGTGGAATTGTAGCAACGGCCACAACGAGCAGCGGCTGCACCTTGCCGCATCATCATCATCACAATGTAACCGCGCCCACGCTGAGTAGCCTCAATAAACAAACCAAAACACACAACAACACCTTGATCAGTTCGACATCAAATGTCGTGACTGCAGGCATAAATGAAAGTAAAATTCCTGTGGTGCGCTCCAGTGCAGTGTTAATTGATGCGAGCGTCAGCAATGCAGCGGCGTCAAGCAGCGGGGGTGGTATTGGTTCATCAGCTACCATACCACCCTCACGAAGTGCTAGTTCACGCGCTCCGCATCATCATATGACGTTACGCGGACGCTCGCGAATACGCTATCATCGAGCAGGCGCGGCAGCTGCTACTGCGACGATGGTGGAGCCACCATGCACGACTGTGACAGCGCGTTACTATCGTGATGTATCAGCCATACCATCGGCTGCTGCCTCACCTTTGGATGCTGGTGGTGGTGGTGGCGGCGGCGCAGGTAGTACACGTTCGGTTTCGGCAACGCTTGATTTAAACTCAAATCCATTACAAGATACGGCTGGCAGTTCGGCTACCTTCTTGCATAGTAAAGTCTCACAGTCGACCTCTCTGCCTAAATCTCACATGTTTTACCAACGTCATCACTATCATCAGCATCATGGCAGCAGTCCTAATAAGAATAATAGCAACAGCAACAACAGCAACAATAATAATAATAACAATAACAACAACAATAATATTATGAATGTTCAATTAAATGAAAATTTACGTTCCACACCGCCTTTAGATACAAACCGGCTGAGTAACAACAATAATTGCGGTCGCAACAGTTTCGATGCGGTAATCGCTGCAACAACCACAGGAGCGCGCGTCTCACCTACTGGCATCCCAACGGGGATCACTAAACGCAACAAACGTTCGCTAAGCAGCACAAGGCTAGAAAAGGACAAATGCGATGAATACAATACGAAGCTGTTGCGCAAGGCAGCTGGCAATAACAATACAGCGCAGAGCAACAGTAACGCGTGTGCAAGTGGGGGCGCTCCCGGCAATACAAACACCAACAACAACAACTCTAATAGCAACAACCAAAACCAGCTCTCCTGCAGCACGGGAAGAGGCGACGTGAGTTGCGAGTCAAGTGGCACTAGTATCAGACCCTCTGGCGCTGCTGTGAGCGGCGGTGGCTATCGAACACGTCACCACGTGCCAAGCGCTGCTGCGACCACCAACAGCACATTGCTTGAGTCATCTACAGCCTCGTCCGCGTCGTCAGCCTCCACTTCGGGTATACCAACGCCGACAGCGGCCACCACAGCGCATGGTTTGTATTTGCAGCGTGGCAGTGGCGCGCGCTATGCGGCGGCAGCGGCATTAGCGGTCGAACGCGAGCGTGAGACAACGCTAAAGCTGCGCAAAAAAATCAGTTACTGAGTACGGCGCAAGTGATTTTATTTTTTACGTTTATTTAAGTGTAGAACTATACAAAAATATACATACATAGAATTGCACGTGTAAATAAATATAAACATAAATATTTTTACAAAACTTAATTTACGCTAGAAATATGAATTTAGCGCGTTGCTGTATGCGACATGAATACATAGAGCAATGGCCCACTAAAATAAAGGAAGCTATATTATAGGTATGAGTAATATAGGTATTACCGATCTTATGTTAAATAATTATTTGCAGACATATGCATATACAAAGTGATGCGGAATTATTCATTAAATTTTATTTTTCAATAACTTGTTTACAATTTAAAAATAATTATTTCGAATGATGGAAATCTTTATTTTGAACTTTACGCGTACCATTACTTGTCTGTTTGTAGACTGCAGCTGTTAAGTTCACAAGTGTCAAAATGATTGACGTACAACCCAAAATTTGCAAATTAGCAAAAATTAGAAACCTTCCGAAAGGCTGATGAATTTTGCGCCACCTTGTGTATGTGTATAAATACATAATATTTTAGCCTTCATGTGTATGCAAAGCATTTTATCCAAAGTACTGTAAATTTCAAAATATTCATTCTTCAAATTTGAATCTACATATATTACTTTTTTAAATTATTTAGCGTGAGATCACTGTAACTCACAGCTGCTTATGTGAGTTGACGGTTGATGCCAACAGTTGCGTGTAGCTGGTCTACACGTACAACACTTTCATTCTCACTCACTCACTCTATCTCTCCCACTGCATGCGTGTGCCTAATGAGTCAACTGGCGCGCACCTTTTTGTTGGTAGATGTTATTGTTTCTTTTGAGTATCGTCAAGAGAAATTAATGCACTTGAAGGGTAATGAGAATATTTTCAGTGCAATTGAAAATTTGCAATATTTATCTATATATTAAATTTTAATAAGATTTCACTTAATTAAGCAAAAATTCATTATACTAAGCAATATGTATTGAGCATGTACAGAAAATTCATTATTTACACATGCATGAACTCATAAGGTATAAATAATTAAGGGTGCGAAGTATGTCAAATCCACTCATTTTAACGCGCCAATAAAATTAATTTGAAACAATAGAAAATCAAATAAGTTAGAAAGATCGCTATTGAGTTGTTTTAGTATGTTTGAGTAAACCAGCAGTTGACAGGAATATGCTTCGCGAGCAAAATCGAATTTAAATAAACGAAATACTATAAAAAGATCGCCAACAAGGGGAAAGGATTTTCAATCGGAAACAAACTCAAATTAAGAAAATGGAAAATCAAATGAAATGCGTGCTATCTAGTTTTATATTTTTGAGTAAACGAACAGTTCGCTATCGAGCTTTCTGACTCGTGTGCACTTTTATCTAGACCGCATCATTGATTTAAAATATTTATCTCGTTGCTATTTATTCAGATGTTTTACATATCAATATAAGTGCAAATAGATCTTGTGACAAATAAACAAAATAATGTAACTTTATTTATTTATACGAATTACTTATCTACATCTATTACTCATATGATTTGTTTTAACACAACTACATATGTATGTATGTACATATACATTTATTTTAATATAAGTGCTGTTATTATTTTCAGTTTACTATTAAATTATTTCAAATGCAGAATTACTTAATTAACCAATTACACTTTTTGACGAATGGCAAGTTGAATTACCTAAATAGATAATAAATAGATTCATCAAAACCGAAATTTTCAAAAAAGAAACTCATTGATTAATCATAATTCTGAATAAAATACAATAATAAATCAGTATGATATTTTTGATTACTTCAGGCATTTTCAGCACTTAACCCATTCTCGAACGGCCAGCACAGAAATTTTCTTGGATCTTTTTTATTTTTATATTCGGTGTTCAAAGCATCTAATTTTCCAGAATTTTTTTATAAAAGCGAGCAAAATAAATAATTCTCTATATAATCATTTGTGACTAAAGTAGTAGGTCATCAACTTTTTCGAAAAAGCGCAAAACCCCAATTGCAAATAAATTTTTTCCACTAGTAGTCATTTACTGTTTTATACAAATGTTTATCTCAAGAAAACAACAGGAATAAAATTGGAAGTTGTATTTGAAGCCATTTTTCTTAAAAACCAAAAAAGAGAGTTTTACTAAGCGGGTCACACCTACTTACTTTGATTTATCTGTTTTTTGAACTGCCTGGCAAAGCTGAATTTGCTATTTCCGAAGCTTCGCCAAGGATGGAGTAAATCTCAGAAAACTTCCTTGGAACAAACTGACAATGCTCAGTCATCTGAACAAAAACACCATCGCACTTACTTCTCGAAAGCGAAGCCACATTGGGAAGATGAATTAAGCATTTTGATTTGACAGGGCCGGTGTAAGGATGCCTTCATTCAGCCCAGCCCTGCACCACTTAGGTTGGATTAAAAAACCGGTTTTAGATGTGCGAGTAGTGCATAATATACCTTAAGGACGAGGTGCACACCTCTATTTTATATACCTGCAAATCTGGCAGGTCAAGCTTTTCAGAGAACGAAAATGCCTTTATCGGCGGGAAATGTTTAATGAGAATGCGGCAATTAGATTCAAGGATTACAGATTCTGTACATCGTGACTAGGATCATAATATTAAACAGTTGATACTGGTCAGTACAGTAAAATGTCTTTAAACTGGTTTTATAAAATTATTTAGAAAAATGTGCTCCATTTTTTAAATATTATATCATATATGCGGCCGCCATAATCGAGTTCATTTGTATTTGCCGACATTAAGTGCATAATGAATGAATTTCATTATTTCGCAGCAAATTTTTGCACGAATAGGCGCTGAAAAATACCAACAAATTGCCATCGTACTCGACGACAAGCAACCAATACTGCTATACGGCAGCAGGGGTCATGTTACATGTTTTCTGTGACGAATAAGCGTAACTAACGACTCTAATACGATTCCCCATCGAAACACAGGTGTGCAACAACGAAGCGCATGCCTCTCTCTTTTCGTCGTGTGGAAATGGTTTTGTGCTAAATACATTTAAAGTCTATCCTAAGAAGTGACAATTGAAATATGAAAATTTTTAATTTATACTAATTTTTTTATTTATTATTCGATCCATTTGTAAAACAAATAAAAATATTTGTGGACTTTTGTCAAAAAAAAAAAACACGTCTGTTTTGCTCTTGGATCAATAAATCGTGATAATTGATTAGTAATGTCTAACATTTCTTTCAACTTTTATTGGAATGGATTTAAAAGGCAAGATAATGAGTGAATAATAATTAATTTATTATAATTTAAATATTATAGAGAGCCAAGAAATTTACTTTTTAATGGGTAGACATTTCTAAGTCGACTTTAGCTATTTTGCTAAAAGTCCACACGCACGAGTATTACATAGACAGAGTGGGTTGCACATCTATCGTTAGGAATTTAATTTAATTTTACTATAAATAAAAGACGCATGAATATTTCGCATTTATTGTTAATTTTTTTTTTGGTATTATTTTTTTTATTATTTTTATAACAAAGTAAACCTTTAACACAGAACTCAATTTCATTCAAATGATTTGTACGACCGGCTGCATACATAGTAATTCATTCCCTCAGCCCAATTTTTCAGTACATTTTCGCAAATTTCGTCGCTATCTCACTTCTGCTTGAACCAACTCTGGCTTATTTGTCTAATAGAGGCAAATTGCTGTCTCTAGGCGACCAGTTGGCAGCGTTCGACTGACTTTATTCTGGCGAAAAGCGGCCCATGGACAAAAAATCTCTTTTTAAAGTCAAAAAAACAAAAAATAAGACGCCCAACCCAAAAATCAAATTGACTGGATTTCATTTTTTGTTTGTTTTTTGTTGTAAGAATAGCTTAATAAAAACTATGAAAACATCACTTGAGCATATCTATGTATGTATGTATGTATTCATCAGCAACTTGTATTAAATTTCACAACCGTACATACATATGTATTGAATTGTATATAAAGAAGTAAATAAATCTGCAGTAATTGAAACTACTCAATGTGAGGTTATGTAATATTCAACAAATTTCTTAGAGCGTCATTATGGTGCATACAAATAATGGTTATTAGATTATATATGTATGTATGTACATAGCAATGATGATAAGGACATACGTGCATACTATACACATACGTAAATATGTATATATATGTACCTATATGTGCAACTGTAGTATGTTTGCAAAAATTATTATAGAATTGATACTTGTGAAATATACAGAAATATATACATAACTGAAAGTACCTAAAACCTAGCGGATACCTAAACAACAACAAAACAAAAACAAAAACAAAAAAAAAACAAATACAATATGTAGCACTACTTATACATGCATTTGCATACAAAAAAATGTGAATTACAAATTAGGAAGTAAGAATAAATGATTCTTATAAAAGAGAAGAAAAAACAAATACATATGTATGTATGTGTGTAGCATTTTGACTATATTATGTTATTTACATATACATAAGTGTAAATATATTACACTCATATAAATGCTTACAGGCAACTAAAGCATATGCAAACATATACATGCATACATACATACGAATAAGGTTTTGTAGTGCATTTTTTAATGTTTTCTAGTGCAATGTCATTACTTGTTTGACTAAATATTTGTTATATCATACATACATACTTGCTATATATGTATGTATGTATGTATGTACACAGCACAGTGACAAACTCCAGTGAAATGGGGAAGTTTATGTTTATTCTCCTTATGCTGAACGTCGCTGTTGCATTATTGTAATTATGTATAATCACATGTGCATTATTATCATAACTAATTTTACTAATATATTTATATGTATGTATATGCATTATTAAAATTATTGAAACTGCTCTTTTATAAGTAATTACACATGCATACATACATAATTTACGTGCATACGTATACATACTATTTGTAAATTGTATTTCAAGTATACATACATATATTAAAATTTTTTCAACTTTATACAAAGTATAAATACTCATATAAGTACACACACATTTAGTTAAGAGCACAATTCTTATGTTTATTTCCTAATGGAATTTAGTCCTAATGGAACTTAAAGTAAGTTAAAATTCTACTTACCTACATATATATGTACATATATAATTATACAAGCACATACATATGTACATACATATATACATATTATATGTATGTGTGCGTTTATATGTGCATTAGCTCATACGCATGCATAAACATTTAAAGATAATTCATAAATTCAAATAAATTGCCTTAACAATGTTGTACAAACACACTAATACATATTAGTCATAGTAAATAGTGAGGTTAATAATATAAAACATTAAATTCATTCCTTAAAAACATTAAAACAAATTATTAGTTTCTTAAGTGTGTACGGTGTTGAAATGGTCGTACTTTCAAATTTATTTTATTTTTATTGCTGTTTTTTATATTTATATTTTTGTTTTTTATATACATGTATTTTTTTATTTCTTTTCCCAATGCAGTTAGGTGCATAACTAAATAAACTTTAGTCTCGCAACTTTTGTTCTTCATGATAACCTCCTCACTTTTATAGTTAACAGAAGTACGAAACAAGAGCCCAAAGTATTTCCTGCTTCAAATCAAATATTAACAATTATTAAATAATTTTAAACATTTTTTACAATTTTTCATTTCATTCAATTTTTTATAAAAAATAATGACTATAACCAAAAACTAACTATTAAATGTTAAAACAAAAAACAATAGAAAATAAAATGCATATAAACATCTTGTAAACAAAATAAAAGAAAAGCCCTATTAAAAATAAAAAATATTAAATATATTCAATGCATTGATTTTATTACTCAATACAAAGGTTGGGATAATAATATATTTGTAAGTAAACTGAAGTATTCGTTTACGAAAAATTAAATGGTAAGTACTGTAGTTTATGTAAATATTTTTGGAAAGTCAAAAAATACTGCAAATACGACCATCATCGAGTACTGTAAATATAAATGCGAATTTCGAAATGTGAAATCATATGATGGGAGAGTAGTTACATCGAAATACTACTGTCAAATAACTTTGTTTTACAATTTTTATTAAATACTGCGTTGCAATTACTACAGATTCTCGTACGCATACTACTACTCCATAGGATCGCTGCATGAAGCAGTAATTAAAGGTGATACAACTTGTGTAATTTTCACCCTGTGTCGGCCATCTTGAGCTACTTAATGAATCCGAAACGCCCATGAAACAATAACTAAAGGTGATAAAAGATGAGTAATTTTCACCATCTGTCGGACATCTTGATCGAGTTAATAAATCCGTGATATTCTCTTGAAAAAGCTACTTTTTATTTCGGATCAAATTCTAAAGAAAAAGTGCTCAAAAGCATAGCAATGAAAACTTTTGCTAAAAAGATTAGCTGGCAATATTGTTTTTGATGTGTCTCAAAATACAAAATGAAAAATAATGGCCCCTATTATGAGTTGCATTCGATCTTCGATATTCGTTGGTTGTCGAAGATCGAAAATCGAATGTCAATTTGGTATTACGGTACAACGCTGTCGAAATTTTCGTTGTATACCGAATTTAGAGTCGAATGCAATTTTGCTTTCGATTGTGTAGCGGATTGTGGGAAAATTAGTTAAAATGTAAGTTGTTTGCGATTATTTATTGTTTTATAGCAAACATGTTAAATTCCAATTAGAATTAGCAATTGATGCAATTGGTTTATATTCTCTAATTCATCAAACAATTAGAATGAGTTCAACTAATTCCCATTAGATAATTGAAATTTTTATTCCAATGGTAAAACTAATTGCAATTAGTTGCCATTAGCAAAAAAAATTGGTTTACCTTTACAATTAGAAATCTAATTGACTTCTGCTAATGCAATTAGATATTTAATTAGCTCGAATTAGAATTAACTAATTGAATATCTAATTGCATTAGCAGAAGTCAATTAGATTTCTAATTGTAAAGGTCAACCAATTTTTTTTGCTAATGGCAACTAATTGCAATTAGTTTTACCATTGGAATAAAAATTTCAATTATCTAATGGGAATTAGTTGAACTAATTCTAATTGTTTAATGAATTAGAGAATTTCACAAAAGAAGGCTAATTAGCAATCATTAGCATTATCTAATCATTATTTAACATCTATGTTTTATAGTAACCAAATAATAAATATATACTAATTTTGTTAATATTATGCAGGTCGAAAGTCGTCAGTACCAAACAGCAATTAGAAAGGCTAGTTGCATTAATGGAAGAGAATCCACAATTCGCAAAAGGGATTTCCACCAAAGTACAAGCAGCAAAAAAATGGGAGGAATTTACAACGGAGCTGAATTGCTTGGGACCACCAGTTAGAACGGCAGCAAAATGGATTAAGGTTAATAATGGTTTTTTTTGTGATGTTTATAGAAATACATTTTTATTTTCCCTTGGCAGGTATGGGCTGAAATACGTAGAGGAACTGAAATACATATTTTTTTCGAATGACGAATAATTGAATAAAGAAAATTTATAACAAAAATAAAACAGAAACTGACGTGATAGAGCAATTTAAACCCCGGATTCGGATTCTACGCAAAAAATTACTTCGGAAATGACACTACACATTTATAGAACATTCCGAACCCATTTTTTTTTGCAGACCTGTGTAATTTGTGTTGCTTTTTTTGGAGAATAGTGAAGAGCTCTTGGCTCGGGTGCACTGCTGCAACTGGTTTTCTGTACTGAAGAGTAGGTTCATAAACGCCTCTTTAGATAATCTAAAGTTCTTCAACTGTAAGGAAATTTCTGTAATATTAAGTACGTCAACACATTTTGAAAATACTAAACTTACTCAGTGGAAGCCATTTCTAGGGGGTTGGATGCGCCCCTCAGCTGTTTTCTACACCTAGCTAGTTCCACTAATCTTTCATCGACCGATGAATCGTCGAACCACAACTCCGTTGTACTCATTTTCACAAAAAATACTTTTTTTAGCTTTTAAAATGTTGTTAGCAAAGAATTTCAACACAATCGCTTTTTCTTTTATTTTGATTTGCTGTATCAGCTGAGAAAAAATTATCTATTGTAAATGCGTCGAGCGATCGCAATTCACAATAGTCCTATTCTTCAACGAATGAGCACCATAATACCAAATGAAAATTCGTTCGATCAGCACTTTCGACTATAGTCGAAGATCGAATGTTGCTCATAATAAGGGCCAATAACTTTGCCGTGATATAATTGTAAATGAAATGTGTGAGAGTACTCTTTTTATAATATGTTCACACATGCATATACATATATATATAATTGGCGCGTACACCCTTTTTGGGTGTTTGGCCCAGCTTCTCCTCCTATTTGTGGCGTGCGTCTTGATGTTGTTCCACAAATGGAGGGACCTACAGTTTCAAGCCGACTCCGAACGGCAGATATTTTTATGAGGAGCTTTTTCATGGCAGAACTACACTCGGAGGTTTGCCATTGCCTGCCGAGGGGCGACCGCTATTAGAAAAATGTTTTTCTTAATTTTGGTGTTTCACCGAGATTCGAACCTACGTTCTCTCTGTGATTTCCGAATGGTAGTCACGCAGCAACCCATTCGGCTACGGCGGCCGCCACACATATGTATTAATTACCTATAAATCCACCAAATGAATCTACCCGTTCACATATAGCAGATTACCTGCAAAATTGACAATCAGCTGTCAGTACTGCTTTAAGAGTTTTTTATTCATAGAAATTATTTTGGTGGAATATTTCGGTTTTTTTGGTTTCTTTAATTGTTATTAACGATATGAAGAAAATACAAGGAGAAGGAATAGCTAATTTAATTGCGTAATTGGCTGCTAATAATAAACAGTTGAAGGAAATCCGTATGCGACGTTTACTGAGGTTGCAAAAAATTATGGCAGCAATGCGGATGGGATATTCTATATTACATTTTATGATAAGTAATAAGAGAACAAAACGTTTATGGACACACGCTTTTTTCTGTAAAATGAATCCATAATTAAAAATTGTATTAGAATTATGTTTACAAACCTGTTTTCTTCACCGGCATCCATTTCATTTAGTTTTTATTTTGATGTGTCCGTATTACATCCGTAATAATAATTATCGATAACACAGAAAACACAGGGTTGTATGTCAAAAAGTATCGTTATTATCTAGGATTATTTTATACTCTCAAATTTTGGGAGAGAAATTTTGTATGGGAAATCGCGCTTTTTAATTACGGATTTTGAGTTAAGCGCGAAAAAGTAGATCATCTACTAATATGTGAACGTATTATTAACTTCTTAGTATCAAAATGGTAAACTTTGTTAACAAAAATTAAAGTAAGGATAAAAGTTAAAGTTATAGAATAATATAAACATTGAGGAGAATAGGAAGGAGAGTCGTTTACAAATAATCAAAAACTTAAATAAAATTACAATTATGTCAGCTAAATCGCTGGTTCTGTCAAATCCGTATAAAGTCAAGTGGGGATACCGCCAAGGTGAATATATAAAAAGTGGTGGCGCTAGAGCGATCACAACATTTATATTTATTTTGTTTTTCCAATTTGGTGTTTCGAATGTAAATATTTCCATGAAAATATAAACAAATAAACAAAGAAGTAAGTCACTTTGCCATTCAAACATCAAGTCGCAAAATCTGCTGCTCTAATACCACCATCTTAAATTAATTCGCCTTGGATACCACGCTAGGCACAAGTTTCTGCAAGCCAAATTTATTATTATACATATATTCGCTTCGATCTTAATTTTTTTATATAAATAATCAATTCAGCGCCTTTATATAGATGTTGTTATCGACATCTTGTCTAGTGTGGCAACGCTCAGCATACGTGTTATGTATCGGCGCTCGGTGTCATCTTTGATTCGGTGGCATTTGTTTATGGTCAATAATTTTTCCTTCGAAGCATTTAAATATTGTACAAATAATGTAAAGAACTTAAAGCCTTCTCCTAAATCCGCTACTTATAAATTTAACAAACAAGTATAAATCCATTGATGAAGTGTCTGAAAAATTGCCTTAAAACTTGAAACAAAAGCAAAGGAACAAAGGCACCCAACTAAAATGAACACTTCACATTTTGTGCAGTCTGCCTGCTGTGCATCGTTGGTATTTTTGGCATTTTGTATAGCCGATTCCGCCACCGATGAGGTAAGCATCTAAAATCACCAACTAACGGATATTTATAGTGATAAAGCTTAGTTCCAAATTGGAAGTAGATTATCTACATATTGCTGGCATATGTTAATTATGATGGTAGTGAGTGTAGGCAAACGGTATACTAGGGCGGGGATATACACTGTTGCGCTATTATTTTTCAGTTTGTTCTGATACTGATAAAATGTATCGATTTTTACTTTTATATTAAATTTGAAATTTTCGAAATCTTTTATTACAGCACTACTTGCCCTTACCGGCCGACGACATGGTTCTTAGCACAAATAAACGCTTTCAACAGATCATGCAAGGTAGTGGCTTAGCAGATATAAATTGGCCGCAGCCACCAAAATTGAAAACGGAAATCAACGTGAAAGACGAATTAACCAAATTGAATACAAGTTAGAAACTTTAGTTTAAATGTATATATGCAATTCTATTAGATGTAAATAAAATATTATCTCGGTTGCAGCTTATGTATATCAAAGTGCATGGCCAGAAGAAGATCTTAAATTGGGCTCAGTAACCGCAGTTAGTTTCGATAAGGCTGGAAATGTAGTGATATTTCATCGCGTGGATCGTGTTTGGGATGAAAATACATTCAATGACAGAAATGTCTTCCTACAACGAAAGAAAGGACCCATTCGAGAAAACACCGTTTTGGTACTAGAACGTAAAACGGGACATGTCGTCTACGGCTGGGGGAAGAATCAGTAAGTTTCTGTGAAAATTTAAAATACTCAAAAAACTACAAATATAGGATATGTAAAATATTTTAGAATGTAAATCGATTTCGTACAATATTTTAATTAATCGAATCAATTTAAATTCTTTAATTCATTCAATTAGATTCTACATGCCTCATGGTTTAACAATCGATCATGAGGATAATGCATGGCTTACAGATGTCGGCCTGCATCAAGTTTTTAAATTTGGCCCGCGTGGTTCTTCTGATAAACCTTTGATGACTTTGGGCACAGCATTTATGCCCGGCGTAGGGGATTCGAAATTTTGCAAGCCTACCTCAGTCGCCGTTCTCGAAAATGGTGATTTCTTTGTTGCTGATGGTTACTGCAATGCCCGGATATTAAAATATGACAAAAATGGAAAGAAAATACTCTCATGGGGGCAAAACTCATTCTCTGGTAATTAAATTACTTCAACTCCTTTCTACTATTTATTTCTTTTATTTTTGCTTTTTTATTTTATAAGGCTCTTCCTTTGAAGTGGCCCCAAAAAATTACTTCGCCATTCCACATGCACTGACACTCGTGCCTGAACAGCAATTAATATGTGCAGCTGATCGTGAAAACGGGCGCGTACAGTGTTTCTTTTGGACTAATGGTACATTCCACTCCCAATATTATAGTCAAATTGTAGGCGATCGGTTATTTAGCATGGATTATATACCAGCAGAAGGTAATGTTGAAAAACGAATATTTTACAATACAACTGAGATCATGGATTTTAAAAATGCAAACCATTTCAGGCGGTCAACTTGTTATCGTAAATGGACCCACTGCTGAGTTGAGTGCAAAGGTGCAGCATTACAACGAAGTGCGTGGCTACATAATGAACATGAGAACTAAACAGGTGGTCTCGAAATTCGGTCCTAATGATATGCAATTTTCAAATCCCCACGATGTGGCCGCAACCAAGGATGGCAATGAAATATATGTTGCTGAACTAAATCCTATGCGCATACACAAATTTTTGCATAAAACTGTTGCCAAATCGATGCCGTTGTCATCAGCAAAAACACTTTTGAATAACAGCAGCAGTTACACTTTGAGTCACAATGGTCCCGAATATCAAGTGGATATGTCTTTGATGAAAGCTAGTAATAACAACGCCAGCTCTGCACCTGGACCGATGTTAGTAGCGAAATCGCATCACCCAGGAGGCACAGCAATACTTGTTGCATCGTTAATGCTACTTTTCGCCGCGTTGACGTTTACATTAGCATTTATTATTGCACGTCGGCGAAAACGAGGTAACGAATCGCTAAATGTTGGCCCACCTAGTGAATTGGTGTATCGAAAATTAGTCGCTTCGAGTCAAAATATTTGTGAAGAATGTCCATGAGGCGCATTTATCTCTACATCTCTATGTGTAGCTTTACACTTTTTGCGTTTTGATTTTTTATTTCGTATACAAATATATTATGTAACCTTTTGTAGTTTTTGAAATTTCAATGTTTGAATCACCTTGTTATACGATGATTTACTTGTGTAACGAATTTGGCAGCTATTTTGCTTTTGTATAGCACACTAGTTGGTGTTGTAACTTTGAAAATAATTCATTTTTTCATGCCTACATTTATGTATGTACCATGTGCTAAATTATGTGTTTATTAAAATTTTTCTCAATGCACGTATAAAGTTCTTAAACTATATTAAAATTTGATAGCTAATTCAAAATTATATTGTACCGTATTATGCTTTTTTATATTAAGTGTCACTACCGTTTATTTTTAGCATGTCGTAAAAATAAAACTTTATTAAGAAAATTTAATTTATTTTACTTTTTTCCTTTCTACACAATGCAATTTAAGGTCGTAATCATTTTGTTATTGTACATTACTTGTGAAATATTTCTTTATCCATTATCCAGTGCCAAAGAATGAATGTTGTCTGTGTCACCCTCTAACTTTGTGCGCCATTAAGTACCAGAGCGAAACTCTACTTGACTGTTCCGTCTATGTATGTGTATGTGTACTTTTAGGTTGTCTACCATTTGGCGTGAAGAATCGTCGTCATGCTTGGGATTTTCCCTCGAAACCAGAGGGATTCAAACTAGGCGGCTTGTTATTGGATCGTGGCAAACGTGGAGGTTTTGAGAAGCTCGATCAAAATGCCAGTGATGAGGAGAATGAGGCAACAACAAATATGTTGACGAGTGTGCCATTCGCCTAAGCAAACTAAACACGAAATTGCAGAAAACCAGAAAACGAAGACAAGCTTTAAAGAAATAAGTGATTTCTAATTTCCAATGAGAAGGCAACACATGGACTGCTAATGTTTTTATGTCATAATAGTATATTTTGAGCATCAATCAATATATTTTTACTTGCAATAGCAGGACTGCAAGTTTTCCAATTTGAAATTATTAACATTCTGCTGCGAAACTTAGTTATAAATTATTTGCTTTATTTACAAATAGTATCAAAGTGATTATTTTTATGTATATGTAAATATTTAGGTTTGTTTTTTAAGTGTGTGGTAAAGCAAAAAACTGTAATAAGTCAAGAAGAGTAAACTCGGGATGAGATACTAAAGTACTTGGAAGTGAAATATGAGTAGATTTGCTTGGTGTTCGAGGGTAGAGTGGTAAATAAGGATTGGAAAATGTTGTGCAAAGCATTCTATATAATTAATTATACTTTGAATGTTAAAAGCAAATTTCCGACTACAACTGATACTTCATCATTTTCAGCATTCCATTTAATCCACAATTCAGATTTCATTAAAAATTCAGCTTATCTCAAACGAATTCTCGAATTTTCATAATAATAGTCGAATACGACGCAACAACTAAGTACTATTAAGTAAAATATTTGATTTTACAATTTTACACACGCACGGTGTGTTTGTGTTCATTTCCAACTACTTTTATATTTTTTTTTTTATACTTTATATATTTTAAAAAACTTTATTCAAGTATAATATTTTTTCTCATAATGCAAAAAATAAGATTTTTGTGGCCAAATTGTATCTATATACCTAAATATTGTTGTACAAATAACTGTATTTTAAGTCATAGAAGTGTTGTGTGCGGGCGAGTTATTTTAAAATTGCTACGAAATAAAGGCAAAGAGAGCATAAAATTGTGTTTTTCCAATAAATATTTAAAAAAAATTAGATTTTTTATTATTTGAATGTTATTTCTAATAGAATATAAAAAAATCTCAAATAGGCACGATTGCATTTCTACCCACAAATGAAAAAAATTAAAAAGAGGCATAAATTGCAATTCTGCACCCGAATAAAAAAAAGTTAAAATTAGGCAATTGGAAAAATTGCAATTCTGTCCTCAAGGAATCAAAAATTAAAAGTAGGCAAAAATTGCCATTCTTTCCCTAAAAAAGAAAGCTTACAAATGGCAAAACTTGCTATTCTGTCCCCCTAAAAAAAGTTTAAGAATAGGCAGAAATTGCAATTCTGCTCCCAAATAAAAAAAAACTTAGAAATAGGAAAAATTGTAATTCTGCCCCCAAATAAAAGAAAAAAATTAAAAACATGCACAAATTTAAATTCTGTCCCCAAAAAACAAAAAATCAAAAATAGGCAGAAATTGCAATTCTGCTCCCAAATAAAAAATAAAAACTTAGAAATAGGAAAAATGGTAATTCTGTCCCCAAATAAAAGAAAAAAAATAAAAATTGCAAAAATTTAAATTCTGTCCCCAAAAAACAAAAAATCAAAAATAGGCAAAAATTGCAATTCTGTCACCAAATAAAAAAAAATACAGGAAAATAAACACTAATTGCAATTCCGTACCCGAATAAAAAAAAAAACTTAAAAATATTCACAAATTGAAATTCCGACCCCAATACCAAAAAAAAAAAAAACAAATAGGCAAAAATTGAAATTCTGTCCCAAATTTATACTTTTTATGAAAAGTTGAGGAGCGAAATAAAAGACACAGAAGTAAAGGATCTTTCAAAAGTGACGCCTAAATGTCAGTGGTGAATATTTCCTAGACGGTACCTCATTTTATGTTATCTTTGGAATTTGTCAAGTAGGCAGATGTACTTCAATTTTAAGCAGTAGAACAACGCATCCAAATTATTGAAACTTATTACGAAACAATCGAAAAAGTTGACAATTCAAAGGCTGGTGAAAATTTTCAAGAAACTGGTTCTGTCGAGGATAGAAAAAGGGCTGGTAGACCAAAAACTGAGAATATTGTTGTTGTAGCGCAAAGGTTACTAAAAAACATGCAACATCGATATCTCGACGGCCTGAACAATTAGACATTCATAAATCAACTGCTTGGTGAATTTTACCTGTAGACGTTCACCTGTTATGTTGGACATTTAAATGATGCCATTTTTCACATATTGTTGAGAGCCGTATTTTGAATAAAAATAGTGAGATCTGAAAAAATCTAACTTTTTAAATATTTTATTTAAAACAACACTTTGACGCGTCTTTTGAAAGATCCTTTAGGTACCTAGCTTAATATGCCAAATACTTCGCTCCAACCATTTATAGATTGAGAAAGTGAGCAAATTAAAAAAATTAACATTGAGCCAATCGATTCGCGAGCAAAATAAGTAGTGAGCATAATAATTTAACAAATATTTTTTTCTTAATTTTAATTTTATTCAGAATATCATTAAAATAAAACCTCGACATCCATATTACAGATACACAATTAATAGTAATAGTGTTGACCTACCGCCTACATCTTACAGTCATTAAAAATCTGTACTCTTTTTCGCTTTTTTAACTTGTGTTCTTCGTAGACTACCGTTCGAAATACATAAGGCAGTGAATCAGTTCATAAGCTCTAACAGCGCTGCCGTCTGCTTCAAGCAATGGCAGCCACAACCGGATGCGCAAATGTTATGTTTCTGTAAGAATTAAACATAAAGAATTATTTAGATCTTTAGCTCTATTATGTTCACGCACATTGAACCATTGCATCATATGCGCCATGTGACCACCATGGCCACATGCTAGACACGCATTGGCTGCACCTTTCACTGGCAGATTACAAAGCTGGCAGAAAAGTACTGGTCGCTGGCAACTGGCGCATGAGGGCGTACGCTTGATTTTATTACAGCCTGTACATTCCGTGACGAATTCAACACCGTGCGGCTGCGTTTGCGAGAACATTGTGTGCTTTAGAATCTATAAAGAGACGATTATTTAAGAATTTTAAAGAAAAATCATGTATTCCATATTTATTATACCAGCGAACGTTTGGTCAGCAATTGCCATCCGAACAATATATCCGCATACACTTTCTTGAGATGGTCAAAAAGTGGCATCTTTGTGCGTCTTATAAGCGAGCAGGAGTACGAGTCAGAGTTACAATGCTTTGAGTCGACCCAGTCCAGCGAATCCGACCATGAGTTGCTACGCAGCTGCTTCAAATGCACATTAACAGTTAGTGCTGTGCTGCATTTCGGATGAGATGCATGGTAATCAATTGGCAACACTGTGTGGTAAGGCGACGTGTTGGACAATTGCTGTAATTTATTGTGTTGGAAGCCTCGTGGAGGAGTCGACATGAATTCACCCAATTCTCCTGACGTTGAGGGACATTTGTGAAAGAGGCATGCCAACATTACAGCCGTCTGCAGATCACCAGCACCAGCGAAATGCATGATTAATGCCTCCAGAAGAAATTTCTTGAAGGGATCCTTATAGAAAAGCGTTTCATACTTCGTTTCATTCGGTATATTTGGCGTAGCTATCAGCTCGGCAAGCGTCCAAATCGGCACCAGATCATAGCGGTCGTGTGTTTCGCAAACGTGCCGATTACGGCGACAAGTTGCCCGTAAATCGCGTTTGTCCAATGAAAATTCTTTTGCCATTTCACAATTAATATTCAGCAACTTACAGGCTTCGTAAATATGCACGATAGGCGTGGCATTTGTTTGTTTTTGCATTGAACGATTCTTCGAGTGTTTGGCGCTCATCCGGTCTTGCAAATAGAAGGATGAATTTGATTCGCGGTGCGTGTAGAGTACATTGCCCAGCAGAACACCACCACTAATAGCCGAAAATGTGCGTGGAGTTGTGTTTTGATGACGCAGAGTTAAGCGTTTGGAATGGGGGGCTTGTGCGAAAGTAACCAAAAGTCCGGTGGCGTTGAAATTAACACTCGAAGTGCGGGGATAAGGAATGCAGGCATCATGTAAAGCGCCACTTAAAGCGCCTTCTAAGCGAGGAGATTGTAAGCGCAGTTGAGATTTATCAGTGACACCACCAACGGACTATATACGGGAGAAATGAAGATACGGGTAAGATAGCAATGACAGCCAATAGCCCATTATCGGCATTCAGATTTAAACAAACCTTTTTCATGGCAGCCACTAAGGCACGTAAGCATTGCTCCAAGCAGGTGCGTGATTTTTTAACGCGCTGTAGAGCGTTAGTCTTGAGAGTCTTAAGCAAAATCGATGATAGTTGTTCGTGAAGTGTAGTACCCTCGCAAAAAGAGAATTCAGGGCCTACATTGGGACTCGGATACTCGGTTGGAAAAATAGTCTATGAAAAAAAAAACAGCTGAAATTAAAACACATTAACCATTACTCTTCGTACGCACCTGCAACACCACTATGTGACCACCAGCTGAAATCTTAAAGACGGCATAGCGCTTAATCGCATCCAATACATCCACCTCCACATGTGGCATATTCCTATTAAGCAGCGAAAATTCATGATGCAGCGAGCAAGTCGGCTGATCAGTCAGTGAGCGCGCTATATGTGCATCCTCTTTTCGCAGTGGCGGCGGTGGTGATCGTGATATAGTTGGTATTATTAGGCTGTCCGAGGTTTCGGTCGGCAGCGATGCGGCACCAGCGCGTGTCAAACTCAAAGTGGGCTGATATAAGGATGACGAGTGTATTGGCTGAAATTTTGTGGGGGTTTCCGCAAAGGAGTCAGGCGTATCACACACTTCATTACAATCGAAATCCGGTTCGCAAAGTTTAAGCATCGTAGGATCGATCTTCCACACGCGCAAACTACGATCACGTGACCATGTAACCAGTTCCTGAATATAAATGATTTATGGTAATAATTTGCATAAACAAGGATATTATTAATAGTTTTTTTTTCTACAGAAGAATGCATTTTTTATACAATAAATTGTTATACTTAATCTTCACACGAAACCAGGGATTTTTCGTACACTTGTTTTTTCTACGTAAATAAATGCTCCGGTTTGAACTTACAATCTCCGAGATATTTTCACGATTTGGGCGCCACTCAAAATCAAGTATGACATCAGTGTGTCCGACAAATGAGCATACAGGATCTGTTTGTTTACTATTGCTCCATAACAGTAAACTGTTCTCACCGCGTCCCATGGCAGGCACAACGATGCTAACCAATCCATTACCAATGGGCTATAAGCAAATTAAATTCATAAATGTACCAAATTTAGAGAAATGAAATACATAAAGCCAGAACACAATAAAAGTTACATACTGTATAACGCGCCCGCCACACTGGAGAGGACATCGTTATAATTTTCTCTGCACGACGCGGATTATTCACATCAAAGTATTTCACTGTGCCATCTTGACTCGCTGTAGCCAAACAAGTTTCACGCAAATGACTCCAATTGATGCCGTGTACCCTGCAAGTGATATATATATTCATATATACATATGATTACAAAAACATACTTACATTTGTATATAAGTGTACTTTGAAGCTTACCTATTCAAATGCGCAGTGATATAATGTACAGGACAAGAACCCTTTCGCATATCCCATATACGGAGATCGCCATCATGTGCCGCCGCTAGCAAATGGCCAGAGACACGATTAAATCCAACCTGTGTTGCACCAGCTAGTGATATACCATATATCACATAAAATAAAAATAAAAAGTACCATATATGTACGATTTCGCAGCTATACTTACACATGCAGACTGCGCTCAGTGATAAAGTCGGCTTTCGAGGATCGCGCAAATCCCAAATGTGTGAGAAAGTATCAACAGAACAGCTCACCAGCAAATTGCTGTTTTTGCTATGCCAATCAATATCGGTCACCATGCGGGTATGACCCCGCAACGAATGGTAGTGCTGCATATCTGCTGCACCCCAAGTCACCACGTCAATGTGTTCACTGGTCTACAAGCCAAAAAAGAAAATCAATTAAATTAAACAAAACTGATATCTGTAATATTTTTTATTATCAGTTTCACTTGCCGCTATAGCACAATACTCCTGCCGATTTGGTAGTGTAGCAAATTCCGCCGCCGACACTTCAAACTTCGAATTTCTTTGAAATTCATGTAGAGTACCATCATCTTGTCCGAGCCGCTGTAATGCCAAATGACGTCGCCCGGCTAACAAAACCCATTGTCCCGTGTAGTCTACAGACATAGCGGTGGCCTGCAGTTCGCGATGCTCATAACACTTGTTGCTTTGCTGCACAATATGTGCCTTTTCACGCTCCCGACCACGAATGCTGTTGCCGGTAGCTGCCGACTCAGAAGTTGGAGGCATCTTTGAGTTGATGAAGCTGCCTTAAATTCCAATGACGTCCAAATTTCTTGCGATTTTGCAAATTACAGGAATCAAGTTCTTCCTTTGTGTTGTTAAAAATTGTTGTCAATATTAAGAAAATTTGTCGCGTATGCAATCGACTGCATCGTTCAGGTTTTAAAAATGTTCCAAATGCAAAGTATTATTATTAAAAGAATATTGCAACGCTAAATCGAAATTTGGCTTTATCGCAATAAGAAAATAAACACGCAAAAAGAAAACGCACCAAGAGAATATTAAAAGATTCTCTTCTGACGCACTGCTTATTGTTATCAGCGTTAATTAATGAAAACAAATACGGAAACAGTCACGGAAGCAACTAGTAAACAAATGTTATCGATAATTCATGAGGTGAATTCGTAGAAGGTGAATTCGCTAGAGCAGAAGCAGAATTTTGTTTACTCAATTTGGTAGTTTGGTAACTTCTTTGGTTCAAATGTTACAAATCCAATGCGAATGTAAACAAACTCACTATTGCTCTCATGATTCATGAATCATGGTATTGCTCTGTCGCGGTTTTTAGCTTCTGTAAGTAATGTTGTTGTTGTTGTAGCAGCATAAACATTCCCCATACTTACGGGGAATGCTGCTGGAGTGACAGTCCTTGGCCGGATATAATGCTGAAAACAGTGAAGCCAGTAAACGCAATACCGACTCAGCTGTTTCGATCAAAATAATGAGAACCCCATGTAAACGAAAAGTTCCTTCCTTCCGTTTCGTAGTACCGTAGATTTTATTTCACGATTATTAAAAAAAATCCGTAATTCCGACCCAGCTGATTGCTCTCTCACCACACAGTGTTGCCAAGCAGTACATTTCGAAATTATTTACAAAATAAACTTAGAAAAATTATAATTTTTGTTAAAATAGCTTAAAAATACTGTTGAATAAAGTTAATTATAGATAAATGAACTATTTGCATTTGTTGGTTTTTGGCTTTGGTTTATTAAACAATGAAAAATTGTAACTGATAACGCGGATGTGTGAAAAAGTGTGTAAGCAAAAATATCAATGGCAACATTGTGTAGATACAACCAAACACATACACACACAAACCGATGTATTGTGTATGATATGTGATATGTGATATGTAATTAAAAGAACGCACTTGTTCTCGGGGTGAGTTTTTGTGCACGGTGAAAGGCATGCGGTGAGGGATTCCGTGCGGTGTTCACTGTTTTCAGCATTAATATATTTCACAGCATGAATTGCCAACTTCATTCAATTTGCTGTCGCGATTGGCAATTTCATTGAAATTGACCATTGGAAATAATCAAAAATCTAATGTCGAAACGTTAAGTTACGCGGAAGGGCACATATTTATTATCCCTGCATATTTATTGGGGGAATCACCGCAATTTCGAAAGTGTATAATTATACCAAAATGGTTGGTAAGTCCTCCGTTTCGGCATTACAGGAATATTGTGCTAAAAACAAGGTACAGCCACCAACCTACGAGTACGTTGACGAGGAAGACGGTAGTTTTACCTGCCAGGTAATATTTACGCTGCCGTAGAACACGGACTACTATATATTGTGCATTATTAAGTGCGAAAAATCTCATCTGATCTATTAAAAGATTTCCTTTATGGACACCGTCGCCGAGGGTAGAGGTCGGTCTAAACGAGATGCAAAACACCAGGCTGCCGCTTCAGTCATAAAACGTTTGCGACTCAGCAACATGCCACAACTCGTCGAGGATTTCCATGCTGACATACCAACTACTGACGTCATAGTCCAGTTGCGTGATTATTGCGTACAACACCAAATGCCGCTACCCACAATCGAAATTGTACAACAGGCCGGCACACCAGATGCGCCAGAATTCACTGCGTTATGCACAGTTGCTTCAATACGGCGTTATGGAGTTTCAGAAAAGAAAAAGGATGCACGACAGAAAGCCGCTTATGAAATGCTACGTATAATTGTTGATGTAAGTGGGTTAATGATATGCAGGTAAATGACTTAATTTTATATTCACTATTATTGTATATATAGGATGTGTCTAGATTGGAGCATCAAATGCAAGTAGCTACGTTACAAGATGCACAAGAAGATATTGAAGCGGAACGTTATAAAAAATTTAAAAGTTATCGTGAAATGACTGAATCCAGTACCGGTGAAATACCAGGGGTCTTACTCTGTGATCGACACAATTATTTCAAGAATTTTTATACCGAATTGAAAAACGCAGCGTATAAAATAATTTCTAGTACTACATACGAGAATGAGGAGGATCAGGTAATTGATTTACTGGAAGCGCTAAAAATCAAACCAAAAATTTCGGAAATGCACTCATCGGAAGGAAAAGCCATGTTGTTTGTCGAGATGAACTGTGACTTTGATGTTGTATTCGCTGGATCGCCGAGCAAAGTGTACAGAGATATTATTGATTATTTCAAAGTGATGCTATGAAAAATAATTTACGAGAATAAGAGGAGTAACTATTATCACAATATATGAATTCAAAAAAAAAAAAAAAAAAAAACAAGCTCAACGGATGCTTATTGAATGAATTAATTAAAGGGAATTGTTTCATGTGATTATTAAAATGTACCAACAAACGATTATAATTTAAATTATTTTTTTTCTTTAATTACATGCTCGTGTACTTCGTAGACCATAAAAAATTAAATAAGTTATTGTTTGTTTAAACTTAATTCTAATATCTCACGACCTACGCCATCCGTACTAGTCCAGACTATTTTGCATTGGAATCGTTTATCTGCTATAATCAAGTCCTCAAATTGCCTTAGTCCTCCACCAACACCAAAATAGTATGTTTTTGCGGCAACTAGCACTACACCGCCTGGACTTAGTTTTCTGTATAATGTCTCCAACAGCTTTTGCTGATTTTTAGGATTGTAAATTGTCTCTGATGTTAGTATAAAATCGAACTTATCCGTTGTGCATTCTCCGCCTTGTGAAGTTAGGTCAGAGTATTTTCGCCAATCACCAGAGTAAAATTGCAAACTTTTACTCAATGCGTCAATTTCATTCCGTTGAATTTGTTCTGCATTCGATATATCTGATTTATCAGCATCAGATTTCACCCTGGCTACATTTAACAGAACATTTGGTATGGTAATTTGTGTCAAAACATCTTTATTCTATGAAAGATTTTATTTAGCAAGTTAATTTTCTTTTTTTAATTGTACTCACATAATCTTGAAAGTGCACTGTTGAACCACACTTGTACGCATAAATACCAAGCAAACCAGCGCCACAGCCTAGATCCAACACCCGTTTTCCGCGCCACTCTTGTGGCTTAAAAGTTTTTACTAAGTATTGCAGAAGGTCTTCTGTGCACTCCCAGATTTTCGCACCACCTATGGATTTAAGTTTAAATCTGTACATTCTCCTTTAATATTATTCATATCTAGAATTTCTTTACCTTCATAAATGCCTGGAATGAGGTCAGAATGTTTTTGCTCGGCTTTGCTAATACCTTTATTGTCTTCACTATTGCCAGTTATGTGATCTAATAGAAATTTTGTCATAATGTGTTTTATGGAAATATCGCCAATATTTAATATTCTCGCATTTAATTTATATACATCTAAGTTTTCCAGTGTTTCAATGCTTAAAGGTACATTTTCTGCTTCGTACCATTCTTCAGGTTCATTGCTCAGCTCATTTTGACTGGAATCAAACTTTTGAATAAACAGGCGAACAATGCTTTGGTTATACATACATACCTCGTAGTAGGTATTAAGTTCAATTCCTTTTCATTATTTTTTCTACTGAAAGGATTGTCATTATCAATATCAACATTAAAAGCAAATTTAAACATTTTGTAAATAAAATCCGGTTAGCTCAACAAGATTTTGTGGAAATACGTTTTTCTATTTGGTAAACAAAACAACTTGTCGGTAATAACCAACACGTGTGGTCAGCGATGCCATACTAGAAACTCGATCAAAATAATGCTCTGTTTCCATAGCACAGAATTGGCTCTCCCATTCGTAATTCACTTCACAATTATATTTCTAACTAGCACACCCGGCCCGCTTCGCTGGGCACACTAAAATAGAATAGATATGGTTTAGAACAGAAAAGATATGGTTTTCATATTATTTATTTCTTTATTCTTTATTCAAGCGCTTTGGCATAAACAAAATTTTTTGTTTTTCTATTTGTTTTTGAGTAAATATCCCTACTAATATATAATATTATAAATGTGAATGTAAGTTTGTTTTTGTTTTGTTTCTTTGAATAAAGAATAAAGAAATAAATAATATGAAAACCATATCTTTTCTGTTCTAAACCATATCTATTCTATTTTAGTGTGCCCAGCAAAGCGGGCCGGGTGTGCTAGTAAAATATAAATTGAAAATCAGGAAAAAAGAAGATTGTTTTTGAATTTCAAATCAACGCAAATGAATAACTAAGAAACAATCGTCTTTTTTCCTGATCATCCATGAATTTTCCGTTTCAATTTATATGTTTTATTAAGCATTGGAGTTTTTTTAACCATTATCCATTTATATTTTTCAAAAAAAAGCAAAAACGAAAAAAATTTTTTTTTCCACGAACACATAATTTCATTTGAACATTCGAATTTCACATTAAATTCTCAAATTTCGTAAGAAATTATTCACTGTTCCAAAATCCACTTCAAAAAAGTTCACAAACAATTTTTACACTTTGCACTTACGTCTTCTCCTTATGGCATCCAAATCAAAAAGAAATATTGACACATTGTAACTCACACTGTCAATTTGACAGTTCAGTTCCGCCCCAAGCGTTAAAAAAGTAAACGACATTATGGCTGGTTCAAAAGAACGCTGTACGCGTTGCCAGTGTTCCGAATTACAACCAAACTTTACGAAACCCATTTTCAATACTTACTTAACAATGTGTGTAAGTTTGGTTTAATTCGGTGCAAAGACACGGCGGGTCCACGTTTTGGCATATATTTCGAGACCCTAGTCATCAATAGGTATGAAAATTACCCCGTACTAAAGCACTTATCAACAGCTTTCATTTGATACCCATATTGTACATACACAACCAAAGGTTACCCGGGTCCACGTTTCGACCTATATCTCGAGACCCCAGTCACGGAGCGGCATGAAAAATACTCTGTACTAAAGCATTCACCAACAGCTTCAATTTGATATCCATATTGTACAAACACATTCTAGGGTCCACGTTTTGGTCTCTATATCGAGACCCTAGTCACGGAGTGGCATAAAAAATACTCTGAACTAAAGCATTCACCAACAGCTTCCATTTGATACCCATATTGTACATACACATCTGAAGGTTACCCGGGTCCACGTTTTGACCTATATCTTGAGACCCTATCCACCAATAGGTATTCAAACTATACGGAAATCATCTTCAATACCTAATTAACAATGTGTGTAAGTTTGGTTTAATTGGGTTCAAAGGCACGGCGGGTCCACGTTTTGGCATATATTTCGAGACCCTAGTCATCAATAGGTATCAAAATTACCCGTATTAAAGCACTTATCAACAGCTTTCATTTGATACCCAAATTGTACATACACAACCAAAGGTTACCCGGGTCCACGTTTTGACCTATATCTCGAGACCCCAGTCACGGAGCGGCATGAAAAATACTCTGTACTAAAGCATTCACCAACAGCTTCAATTTGATATCCATATTGTACAAACATATTCTAGGGTCCACGTTTTGGTCTCTATCTCGAGACCCTAGTCACGGAGCGGCATGAAAAGTACTCTGAACTAAAGCATTCACCAACAGCTTCCATTTGATACCCATATTGTATATACACATCCGAAGGTTACCCGGGTCCACGTTTTGACCTATATCTCGAGACCCTATCTACTAATAGGTATCCTATGTTACTTCTATCACCTCCAAAAACATGTGTACAAAGTTTCGTAATAATCGGTTAAGTAGTTTTGGCGTGAAAGCGTAACAAACAAACTTACATTCACATTTATAATATTAGTAGGGATGTCTGACGGTAAAAGTACGTTCACATATGCATGAATTACCCTTAAATCCACAAAATTAATCTACCCGTTCACATATGGCAGATTACCTGCAAAATTGACAATTATCTGTCAATACTGTTGTGAAAGGTTTTTCCTCAAATTCGGTGTTTTTGGTTTGTTTAATTATTGCTAACGATATGAAGAAAATATAGGGTGATCAATTAAGAGGAGTTTTTTTCATTTGCGTTTTTTTACAGATCGCGCGCGAGTTGTGGCAAACTGTCATCGTGGATTTGTTGAACAGCGTTTGGCATTTCATCATGGAAAGACTCACACCTCAACAACGTCTACAAATTGTTCAACTGTATTATTAAAATCAGCGTTCTGTGCCATACAGCTCGTGAAACAATGACTTTATTGAGAAGTCATTTCGGAGAGCAGCTGATTTCACGTTTAGGACCTGTGAGTTGGCCACCAAGATCTTGTGATATCACACCTTTGGACTTTTTTCTTTGGGGATTCGTGAAGTCCAAGGTCTATGCTGATAAACCAGCTACGATTGAAGCTCTGGAAGCCAACATTACGACATACCAGTCGAAATGCTCGAACGAGTGATTGAAAATTGGACCTTCAGAATGGACCACCTTAAGCGTAGTTGCGGCCAACATTTGAATGAAGTCATATTCAAAAAGTAAATTTCAAAGAATGTCCTTTCAAATGATAAATAAAGGTTTTGAACATAATTTACATTTTTTTTTTTTAACTATTGAAAAAAGCACCTCATGATTGATCACCCTATACAAGGAGAAGGAATAGCTAATTTAATTGCACAATTGGCGGCTAATGCTGCTAATAATAAACAGTTGGAGGAAATCCGTAAACGACGTTGACTGAGGTTTCAAAAAATTATGGCAGCAATACGCATTCGAAATTCGATATTACATTTTATAATAAGTAATAAGAGGACACACGATTTTTTTCTGTTATATGAATGCATAGTTAATAATATCTAACAAACATTTTATTAGAATTATTTCCACAAAAATGTTTTCTTTGCCGGCATCCATTTTATTTAGTTTTTACTTTGACGTTTGTGAAGAATTACACGCGTAAAAATAATAATCTATCACACAGGAAACAAAGGGTTGTATGCCAAAAAGTATGGTTATTCTCTAGGATTATTTTATAATCTCAGGTTTTGGGAGAGAAGTTTTGTATGGGAAATCTCGCTTTTTAATTACGGATTGAGAGCTAAGCACGAAAAAGTAGATCATCTACTTATATGTGAACGTATTATAAGATAGTTTTTATTGCATTCGCCTTGGAATTTCCGTGCAAAGAACAATTCGTTTGAAAACAAATGTACGGTTTGCTTTCGTAGAAAAAATAAAATATTACGCGGAGTACATTTTTAAATTAAAAAAAAAAATTTAGGGTTAAGTCTATTACATTTTGTACCGAAAGATTTCGCCAATTTGCTCGTAATTTTTTTCCGCCATGCATAGTTTTTGGCGATTTTAAATAAAAATTAACGGATAAGATTTATAATGCAAAACATTTGGAATGTTGTGAAAAATAAAATAACGAACACTGCTCAGTCTTCCTCATATGTATTTCTACATTGGTATGTAGGAATTTCTGTTAAACAATTTAATTAATTTGTTTGCACAGCAAACATTTCGCAAACAATTTTTTGTTAGCGTTTAACATGAATTCAATTCATTTTGAATATATGTTGTATGTATTTGAGTTAAAAATTTTCATAACATACCTTTCATTTGGCTAATTTTTCGATATTATCGATAGTTTTTCGGAAAATTACTAATCGATTGATAGTCTGATAACAACGATACTATTACGATAGTAATTCCAGGAATTGCGAAAACCATCGATGGTGTGACTATTGATATTTTCCCATGCGAATATCACTAACACAATCTCAGTTTTTTCATAAAGAAGCCACTTGGTGATCCAAGTGACGTCAACCCATCAACCACAGATGACCCATTAACTAATTCTGTCAAATTCACAGAGACGAATAGCGGCCTGCTATGTACACCTCTAAAAATCCTTTCACCATGCTTGCTATCAGCTGATTGTCTCTATTGGTTTCCACCACTAAATTTGGTGAACTTCTTGTGCATGTAAGTTAGTGAATATCCGAACCGTCTCAAGTAACAAAAATTGACTCTAGCATAAAATTTCAAATTTGATGACTTAACGACTGTTATAAATTACTGAATATCAGCAAAATTACATCAGTCGATTTTGTTTGTAGGTGTTTATTTGATTAATGCAATATTTACTAAATAATAGTTTCATTTTATTTATTTTGCAACTAGTTATACTTTATGTATTAAGCGTAAACACACACACAAATTACTTGTTTGCTTGTAAAACTTTGCAGTTAATTTTCTATTTATTTACGTTTTCTAGTTGCTTTCATAAACTTTTATGCCTGTAGTAACAATTGCTTTTAGAATTTGCTTATACTTTTCACAGCAACAGATGCATATACATATATATATTTATGAATTTCGAGTACAAGCGTACATAAAGATAGCGATGTAATAGCACAAAAAAAGAACGAAATTATAGTAAGCGGTAATATTTTTTTATAGTTTTTTTTTTCAGTAACACGAGCACATTAAACCCGTCTGGAATGAGGCTGCAGATATCAGCATATCACAGATGAATTTATGTGCATTATTTGGTAAAAAAATAACAAAACATTTTTTATAGTAACATAACTACTTTGTTTAGATACATAAGTTTCGATTATTTACGACGTTCATGGTTTCAATATTTGTATATTTATAATTTTATTTTGTTTGCTCTGTAAACCACTTATGCTGGGGAGTTTCTCTTCACATAAACGAGCTACGCAGTTTTTCGATTATTAGTTCAGTATATTAACAGATTTTAAATTAATAATTTTTTCTAAGTCTGAAATTTCAGCTAAAACATGTTTAATTTGTTATTAGAAAAATCATATTTGGATGTTTTTAAAATAGAGGCTGATAAAGGTTATATTTTAATTGCTCTTTTTGCTGTATTTCTATATGGCAAAAACATGGATAAAACGAGCAGTATTTTTAAAATCCTCAAATATCTCAAAAGTTAACAAATATCCCCGCCATCATCTAATCGTACAGCACATTTATTTCAATCAGCTACTCGAACTAATAAAAAAACTGCATCTACATATATTGGACTAAATACACTTCAAAAAATTAATCCATATCAAATGTAAGCGCAATTTAATTAATCGAACGTCGAAATAGTACTAATTCAATTGGTGTTTGCGTAGAAATGTGAAAGCTGTTCCAAAGCACCAATGCGCAACACTAGCCAACCACGCAGCAGCAAAGCGTTGTACAGAACCTATGCAAACCTTTTTCTTGCCTGCCCTTACAAGATAACTTATAACCATGCATATTTCGCATTATTGCTCAATTACGGTAACCTCAATGGGCGGTATAAATTTCCACACATGCTCCTGTTGTTCATGATAGCTTGCCGTGCTGCCAACAATTTCATTAATTTGCAAAGCTGGTGCAGCACCACTATCAAGCGTTTGAACGCCAGCTGGTTGCACTGCTGGAGGTTGGGGCTTAGAACAGCACTGTATACTTGCCTTAAAGCGACCGGGCGTAAAGAAGATCACCGTGCATTCGTGTTGAATTTGTGCGTGTTTCTGAAGAAGCGGTATGGAAACTCTGTATGTGAGAAGGGCAAAAATGTTTATACGTATGCACGCGTAAAAATATATAGGTGCATTTTTATATTACCTATTAGGCCCGGATATTGCAACGCGCGTATCCAAATTGTAATTTTCCATGCCATTCAAGTAGTCCTGATAGAACTTGATGGTGAGCACGAGATTGCGCAACGGTTGTGCTGACTGATTGCAAACGCTTACATTGAGCACGGCGCTTTGGCCAGCGGCGCATACAATTTCCGATTGCGGCTGGACGGGTGTATTTTGGAAGGAGACCACTAAAATATAAAATAAATTTAAAAAAAGAATAAAAAAATATTGAGCAAATGTTCGATTTTTTTTTCTTTAAATAACTCTTACTCCATTGAAGGGGCGATACGGTTGTTAAATCAATCATAGCAGATGTCAGTACGATACCGTGCAATGACGCTATACCCTGTATATCAGTACCCGTGAGCAGCCAACTAATTTTTACACGTTCTGCTATGTGTTCCGAGCATAGTTTACTAATACTGTCGCTAAATGAAAGTAGTTGTGTGCGGTAACATAGGTCTGGAGAATATATACACAAGACATTCGCTCAGTTACATATATAAATATGTATGTAGGTATATTACAGTTCAGCCAATGCAGGCACATTTTAATACCTTTTTCCATATTTTCAGCATATTCCGCTTCACGCGCCGCTACCACTTGTTCTAGCGAACAACGATCGACTGGTATCGGTACACGACAACTCTCTTTGGCCTCGATCAGTATACTCTTGTTGTTGGTGTAGTTAAGCGACATTTCTTGAGCAGTCAAATTGGATACATCCAGCACCAAATAGAATTGCGAGGGACTAAAAAAGAAATGTAATTGCGGCGTTACTGTACATTTAATGAAGGTGGGAATTTTTTATGGGTATGAAAATAATGGTATTACAAAGCGGGCTGGTTTGTACTTAATTATCAGTTAGGACGATACTGAAATCTGCATATATTTTTTAATTTTTTTTATTTTTATAGCCGATGGCACTTCTACGCAAGAATATTCTAATTTTTTTTCATTTAACGGTTGTTTGGAACAATCTAACATATACATAAGCATACGTATGTAGATATGTAAATACAAATATGTTCAGTGTAGAATACCTGCCCTCGAGTTAAAACCATGGTCTACCGGTACCAAATTTCTAACCCCTCTTCGAGTTTTAAGTTGATTATATTTTTGTTTAATGTCAAGACTTGAAAGTCCGGGTTACTTTGCTGGGGCGACACACACTGGAGATTTTTGTACAGAGATGCGGAAAAAAGTATACATCACAAAAAATATTTACATTTTTATTACTACCGAAGTTGTATATATTTGTGTATGAAAAGAACATGTCTAAAAACTATTTTTTAAAAAAGTTTAAAAAATTTTTTTTTTTTTTTAAATTCATAAATTTTAATTTTTTTTTTATTAATATAAGCCAGCAAATATTTACGCACAGGATACATGTAAGTTCATAATTCTGAATTACCCTCAAAATGTCAAAACAAAATTAAAAGTGTTTCGTTATCATTATGCACACACTAGAAAGCGTTTAGTTATTATCATTGCTAAAAAATAATCAGTGGCGCCTGGTGGCACCTGCAATTGATTAAAACTGAAAGAGACGTTATTAAGCAACACGTTGATACTAGTTTCTGACCGTAGGTAAATGTAGCTCAACTTGCAGATCCAAGAATATGAAGGAATATGATTTTTTTTTTTTTCGTAAAATTAATTATAAATAAATAATCAAATGCTTTACAGCCTTTGTTCTTCCGGCTAAAATATATAAAAATATCGTACCCTAAATGAAAAATAAAAAATTGGAAGTCGGCTCAAGCAAAAAGAAAAAAAACCACCTTGGGCTTTGAAGTTTTTTCTTGGTCAGTTCAATACTATAAAAAAATTATACTTTTGACATATCTATAAAAAAAAAAACTGTAAGTCGGAGTTTAGTAATTCTTTTTGATTTTATTGTTGGTTCTATTCTGGAATTTAGAAATACCATTAAACATTGCGTAGGTGGTATGTTGCAAACTTGACTTTTTTCCGCAAAATCCCCAGTGTGCGACAGCCCCTGGTCGGGGAAAACCACAGTCATTCCCGTAACATAGAACAGTCTGCTATAGGGATGTAATCTGGTAGCTTGGGCAGTTTTAACCGCGTTATTGCTATGCATACTTCGTGATAGCCTTTACCTTTTTTATGGATATTCGCAACTTTTGCTATTCAGCAACGAGCAGGTCTACTCCATCCATAATTGAAATAATATATGCTTCGATTATCAGATTCTAAATCGAAAGCGGTCACCGTAGCCGAATGGGTTGGTGCATGACTACTATTCGGAGTACGTACGAATCTCCTTGAATTACTAAAATGAAGAAAAATGTTTTTCTAATAGCCGTCGTCCCCGGCAGGCAATGGCAAACCTGCGAGTGTATTTCTGCTATGGAAAAGCACCTCATAAAAAATATCTGCCGTTTGGAGTCGGCTTAAAACTGTAGGTCCCTTCATTTGTATAAAAATATCAAGACGCAACGGTACAAATAAGAGGAGGAGCTAGGCCAAACACCCAAAACGTTTATATATTTATGGCTTATAAATTATTCTTCGGAAAACAACTCGGCTTTAAAATATCGAAGTTTGCGAGAAAGGTTTCGCACTCTTTTCCTGTATATCAAGCTCATCTTCTTCCGATCTCTCCTCATTCTCAATCCATTTCTTATAGCACCAAATGTTTTTTTTAAGCTCGAAAGAATAGGTTAATACGCAGGAATAATGATTTTATTACTTAAATGCGACCCTATGTTGAGTAGTCTACGTAAAAAAGATGGGGATTGAGCTGCAAATCTGTTTCAATTCCTCTTTCAGAAGTCGAGCTTCATTTTTAACGTTAAAAGCCAACTCTTGCGCAAGATTATTGGCTGCCTTCATATTCATTTATCACAAGTTGGATTCGAGTTCTTCGATCCGAAAACAGTCACAAGCCACGTTGCATGAGGGACATTTGTAGGCCAACATCTGTTGCTGCATACTGCCATGTTTCTAAAAGAAGCCGAAGATATCCTTTATAGTTCATTGTGTGCTCTAAATCTTCTGCAGATTGAATTAAAGATTCCTTTCCTCCCAGTAACTAAGAGAAAGGAGGCGCTTTTCCAATTTCAGATGCATATGCTCAACTTCTAATATGACTTATAAAAAACCTCTATTAAAATATAATTTAATTAAAAATTCGTGGAAGAAAAAATAACGAGAAAATCAAGGTATACATTGCAATTGATTAATTAGTTTAGGCCACCTATGTAAAAAGTGTATTCTGAACTAAAAAAATTCGTTAAAAATAGTATTCAAAAATATTTAGAAGGTGAAATATTTTGTATTTGCCCCTAATATAGTCTTAAAAATCACTTACATTTCAGCTGGTAGCACATCCCAGCTCGTTATCTGTGCACTTGGCAACAATTCCAGATTAAACGATATTGCACATTGACGACAATAGCCTTCCTGCATACCCTCGCCGCCTGAATATTTTATTCGAAACTGTGCTTCAACATGTTGACCATAGCCCTGAGTACCTTGTGAACCAGCCACTGGCAAACTAAGCGCTGCTAATGATGGCGTTCCACCGGTGTTGGTGCCACCTGATGTAGATGATCGAAAGCTTAGATTATTTGGATCATGACGTCGGTTGTATGACGATTGTTGTTGGTTAGGTGAACTAACGCGCGAAGGCAAACTGGCGTGACCCGATGATAGATTAGAATACTGTAAAGAATGTGGGCCACCACCAATCGTAGCACCGGGATAATCTGCTTGCAATGCAGCCGTTACTGTACTACTAGAATGCACCGATGCGGCGCGCTGACTCACTATGGGACAAACGAAGTCGGCTTCGCCATAAATATGTGCCGTGAAATCAATTGAGCTATTAGGTTGAATGGGGAGTTTTGACTAAAGAAAAAAGTACAAATTACCAAATTGAGCCTTTTTATTACGAAAACCAATACTCACTTGCAATTCTTTCTCATCAATTCTGAAGATTTTCTTCTGTACTTCTTGCTCTACGTTCGAATTGATGCTTATCTCTAAGTGTTCCACTGGCAGTGGACTCTCATTTGTGATGTTTATAATGCAAGACGACGACTCACCGTTATATAACGTTAAGCTGGCGGACGTAATGACAATGTCTGAGCTAGCCAGTTGACTGAATGTAGCTGTTTGTGGTAATGAAGTCTTGACAGAAATCCGTGGTAGAGCCGGTATCACATCCACTAAGTAGTTGGGCGGAAATTTGCGACCACGCATGTTTTTCAAACGACAATTCGACTTGACTCCAAGCGCATGCGTGCTATAACCCTGAATCTCCAACTGGCCGACCTCGATGGGTGTGCCATGTAGGGTGACAGTAGTTGGCACGTGCGGTTGTAGAATCACAGTTTGTGGCAACGATTCAAATACGATACCATTGGTCAATAAACGCATATCGCTAACAGTCAACTCGAATGGTAGTGGATTACGTAGTCGTATCGCTACTTCGCTTAAATTGTTTTGTACCCAGAAAAACCCTGCAAACGTATTAAAGATATTAATACTAATAATAAATAAAAAAATATGCAAAGTTAACTTTTGCATTTACCAATTTTATGCTTCTCGCGTTTCTTTTCCCGCCTATCCATCGAATTTAGGTGTATCGGTGTGAATAGGAAAGGTCCACTGTCCGCCTTGGCGATTTTTATTCGCTGCGGCCGCAAATGTGCCGGCAAATCCCGCACTACCAAATCAATGCAATACGGCAAATCTGTCAGATTGGCTGGCGGTATAACAGTGCCATTTTCTAGCACTAAAGGCACTGGTGAGCCTTCACACTGCGCACTTAAGTTTTGTAATTGCACAGACATTTCACTTTGCTCCGTCGGTGACATATGCGCCCATTGTGTCTGCAGCAAGAAAGTCATGTGGCGCGTAGCTAGCGCCGAATGCCCTAAACGACGGGCCGCTGCTATCACACCTTGCAATAAATCTATTTGCAGCGCAGGCCAACCTGCAGCATTATCGATCACCTCCATTGGGTCTAGCGAAAGTAGGTAACCAGAAAAACTCTCCAACATTAAGCGGTATGTCTGCGACCAATCGGGATTCGGATTGCCGTGCTGTACATATTTGAGTGCTGCTAGGCGTTGAAAGAAGGCTGCCTTGCGTCGATAGCCGATTTGATGATACAGCTCGGTAATCACCTCGAAACGTTTCACACGCTCTGGCTCACTTAAGCTCACATTTACATAGAGTATGTTTTGCAAAAACATGGCGACATCTAGAGGTCGATTCTGTTCTATGCAAATGCGTGCCGCTTTCAACGCTGCCTCCGTCTCTATTACAGCGGCATTACGGTATTTACTGTAATTAATAATTGAACGTCTATAGTAGCCATGAAGTTCATCTGGTTTTAGTATGTTGCCAGGTAATTCCGTCGTACGCGCACCATGCTGTGCTGCCGATATAGTTGATGTAGAAGAGGATGATGTCGGCGTACCGGATGGCGATGAGTTCGTTAATATGGAAGATACCGAAGAGCAGGATGAAGATGCGGATGCCATTTGCACTGTCGGGGTGACGGCATGAACGTCAGTGTGGGAATTGTGCTGTTGCTCGAACGAATGTACTTTTACTGTCATATCACTAGCCCGCCACTTTTCCGGTGTGCTACGCAAGGGCGATGATCCTAAGATATAAAAATATTTTTTTAAATACCCAAAACTTCTACAACTTCTACACTTATAATTTTTATTTTATTGACAATTCTGTTTTAGTAGGCTATTATTAAGGGCAATCATTGTAAAAATAACCTTTGGTCATTTGTTTGACTTTAATAAATAAATAAAACTTTATAAAAATTCGATAACTTACCATCTTGCAGTGACGAGTTTCGATGAAGCGTTTCATTTTCACGCAAATGTGGATATAAGAGTATTGCTGACGCTGAACATAAACCTTCTTCGGATGCTCCCACCCACAATGAATCGCCTATGGCACGCAAAGTTTCGCAAGCACTATGGTATAACCCTAATGCATCTTCAACGAGTCCTGCTTGAAGCGATAAATCGGCCAAATTTTTCGTGACTCGTCCAACACAGCGTTTCCGATTACTGCGCGAATCCATATCGAGTCCGACAAAGTCGCGTTTCTCGATAGGTGCAAGCAGTAAACTAACTTTTTCTACCTTTTCGCGTGATCTATCCAATCGTTTCGATTCCAATACCCAAAACAGCGAATGTATGAACTCAGCTATATGCGACTCCAAATCGCTACAAGAATCCTGTTCTCGGTAGAAAAATGCTTGAGCCTTAAAATTAGAGGGTGTGGTAAATTCATCTTGCAGTCGGCGATAAGGTTTTGCAACAACATTACAATTTACATTGACGTTATCACTTAATCGCGGAGAAGAAGAATCTTCGCTGTTCTGGTCGCCGCCAGCCGAATTTACTTTATCAGCATCGTTTGCTGGTGATGGACCAAAGAATATTGCACGCGAGTCATATAGTGTCCCACTGTAGCGCACTTTCAGAGATTCATGCTGCCTACAAAGCTCATTTAACTCCGTTTGACTGTCGAATTTGCCAATAGTTATCAATCCGATTAGACGACGATGAGTTTGAAAATCACCCCAATCATTATTTTCTACTGGATGGTCGTGTATGTAGCGTACCCAAATGTCACGAGTAATACCTGAGGAATCTAAAATATATAAAAAAAAAACAAATTATTCAAATTTCAAATATTCATTTTGATAATGGCAATAGGTTACCATTTATTTTCACATTGCTGACGCGGCGAACCTTATCAAACGCTTTCTGTAGCGAACGTGGTTTAGATGGTCCTACGCCTCGCAGCAGCACCAATAAACAACCATGATGTAGCGCATTTTGCTCGTAGTCAGGTCGCGACATAATGGTTTCGCTGGCCCCATGCGACAACATCAGTCCGACATTCGCACGCATTTATCCTTTGTTACTTGGAGTTCTATGCGATATCGAAATCATTTGTATGGGCGGAAAGATAGTGATATATGAATTATGTAGGAATTTAAAGTAACTGTTGAATTCGATGCTTAACCCCAATAAAATTTCTTCTAAATTCGCGAAGAGATTACAAAATGAATGGTTGCCAGTTTTCACTTGAGCAAAGTGCTTCTTCCATAAAACTCACACATGCACCTACGCCCCAACACTTTCACTTGCACAAAGTAATGTTTTCGTGGTATACTTCAGTTTTTACCATAAACTTTTCTCTTAAATAAACAAATTGTACAAAATTTTATGGGAATGCTATTAATCGTTGGTAAAATTGTTAAATTTAAATGAAACTATTATTTATTAAGATAATCAGTTTTTTTTATACACTGCCAATCAACGTCAAATATTTGTTGTATGTGAATTCGTTTCTTTCTTCAATTTGATGGTGCGTTCGGCCAGCAAACACAGGGCGTGCTAAAACTGAGAACTTTGTAACTGATGAAGTAGACAGTACGATTATACTTACTCATTTACCTATATTCAAAAATTAAATATAAATAATTATTCATTACATATTTTGAAATGAACGCAGTTTATTAAATAAACTGAGAAATTATAATCCGCGGAATACATTACCTTCTTATATCTATACACTTTTTCACCCTGCGTTTACTCGGCATGTTATCGGTTTGCTCACAGCTCTACAAACAGCTGTTTGCTCACATTTGTCTATCTAATTTTTTGATATTTTTTTGTGTGACCTGAAATAAACAATTTCAAATTTTATAATTTTAGCAATTTCGCTATGAATTTATTGCCTAAATCACATGAAGAGTTCGCGCAGCCGGAATACTGGAATTCATTCTTTACAAAACGCGGAGAGAAGTCTTTTGAATGGTCGGTTTACATGAATTGTATTTCGCTGGTATTTGTTACATTAATCCTAATACTTTTTTCAATATCCCATATTTAGGTATGGCGAGTACTTGGAATTATGCGAGCATATACACAAATATGTAAAAAACACCGACCAAATACTAATGCTTGGTTGCGGTAATTCTCAACTCAGCATGGATATGTACGACTCAGGTTATAGGTAAGTAAATCGAACGGCATTGTAAACAATGGATCCCAATTGTCTCTTATTTTTTAGAAATATCACAAACATCGATATATCAACGGTGGCGATACGAAAAATGTTGGAATTGAATGAGCGTAAGCGCGCAAGTATGAAATTCTTGCAAATGGATGCCACACAAATGACATTTGATGATGAGTACTTCTCAGTAGCACTAGATAAAGGCACCTTGGATGCGCTCTTTGTCGATGATACAGCCGAGGTACATGCAACAGTGGAGCGCTATTTCAATGAAATTAAGCGTACAATGCGGTAGTTATAACATATAAAGCACATTGTGCATTAATAAATATTTTAAATTCGAAATGTTTTAATTTTTCTAGCAATGGTGGACGTTACTTATGCATAACACTTTTACAAGAACACATTTTGAGTTATATTTTAAATTACTTTCCCCGTAATGGTTTTATGTTGCGCGTGGTACATTGTGCCGATGCTGACCGAGCGAATCAGGAAAAGAATGCTGATAATCCAGATGTTGTGACAATGCCAGTTTTCATTGTTGTTGCTACCAAATTTAAAGCATTACCAATGCCAGTGAGCTTTTTCTAAAGAAAGTTGCATATATTTTACTGCTAATATATATTTTTTAGATTCTAGAGTTTAGTTTGGGTAAAGACAAAATGCAACGTTTACAAACCGCTGAGGAGCTTGTAAATGCAGTAGTTACGGTGCAAAAGGCAGCGTTGATTTGCAATGGCCTTGCGCGTACAAATATTGCAGGTTAATACAAGTCGAATTATGTTGACTAAATTAAATTAAATTAAATATTTTTGTATAAGGTCACAACGAGGTTGTCATGGACTTATGCCAACCGGGCGAATCCATTCCTCGCTACACAGTACACGTATTGGATCAAGCACCAGCAAGAGGATTGGGTAAATTTGCGGCGTTTATTGTACCTCAGGGCAGGTGAGCTTATCTGGCTATTTTTGTATAGAAAATGTTTATAATTTGTCCTCTTTGGTTAGAAAGCTTGCTGAAACATAATTATATAATTTTTTTTTTCAGAGAAATCGAATGGCTTTTTGCCACAACTCAGGGACGTAAGAAGTTACAAAATTCAGCGAAATTCCAACGTCTGGCTGTAGTGACGCTTCATCGTGATCAGCAATATTTATCTTTGGATAGTGTTAAACGCGAATTGGGGGACAGCATAAAGTGTCTTGCTCCTATGGGATTAACAGAACAGGTGGACTATAACTATTCAAGTAAAACGCACAAATGCAAGCCAAAGTTTTTTTTTTTTGTTTTTTTTTAGATACCTTTCCTTTCATTGGGCGCCGATGTTGGCAAGCGTGAAACTTTGGTAAGCGGGCTATCAAAAATATCCGGCGAATTCCGCATTGAAGAAGTGGAAGGAAACGAAGGAAAAGTGTTCCGACGTTTGATCTTCCTGAATAATCAATTTGTAGTACAATCGGAAGCGTTAGTGAAAACGAGTATGTTAAAAAATTGATAAAGACGATTATATATTGATTAACTATTATTTTTTAGTTAAATTAAAGGGTAAAAAGGAACGTAAAAAAATTGATTTCGGTTATTTGGCCTGTCAGCATCATCTATACATGTCCGCTGGTGTACATTTGGCAACTGGTCCAAAACCCAACGCCAGTGAGTTTAAGGACGTGGTAGTGGTAGGTTTGGGTGGAGGTGGCCTTTGCAGTTTTCTGCACTCCGCTTTGCCGTAAGTTCCCCATTTTTATAATTTAAAATGGCAGCTGTTATAAAATATATTTTATTTTAAACTTCTAGCGATATACGCCTTACTGCTGTGGAAATAGACCCTATTATGCTGGAGGTTGCTGAGCAGTATTTCGAATTAAAGCAGGATAAACACTTTCATGTAGTTATCGATGATGGTTTGTCGTTTTTAGATGTTTGCAAAAAAGAAGGTAATAATACCATTCGCATGACATATGTAACGGGTCTTAACATATTTGTTATATACACAGAAATAAAATTCAACGCAGTGTTATTTGACGTTGACAGCAAAGATCTTTCACTCGGCATGAGTTGTCCGCCCAAAAGCTTTCTTGAACCGGCCGTACTCGACAACATCAAATATATTATTGGTGACAAAGGTCTATTTGTATTAAATTTGGTGTGTCGCGACGAAGCGCTTCGAGATGAAGCTTTACAACAACTGCGCGCTGCCTTCAAAGCTGTTTGCAGTTATAAATTGGATGAGGACATTAATGAAGTTATTTATTGTTCGAATAGTGAAAAGTACAAAAGCATAGCAGAGTGGAAGAAAGATTTGGGAGCGGCAGCGAGACGTTTGAATAACTCGGCGAAAGAGCAGAAGTTACAAAAGGATGATATGTTGGAAGTCACAGAGTTTATAAATGAATTAAATATTTAAAAGAAATGTGTACCTCTTCACTAATCGTTTATCTATTGATGACTAAAGTTGTTTGAATAGTACCGAAACTGAAATTTGATCCAATTTTCGAATTCAGCTAATATGAATTACTACTGTTGAGTTATTTGCAAGTATAAGAAAAATTTGGAGCCCCCATTTAATTGAAATTATTAACCACTCAACCTAAGCCGTTAAAACAAAGCGAAGAGAAGAATTTGCGTAGCTCTGCGAAACACCTAATAATGGATGTATGCAAATATTTTATATATGAAGTAGCTGCTGCTTCGGCTTGTTTTACATTTTCCCCGCCACACTTCTGAAGAATCCGTCGCATGATTTGAGACATTTTAAATTTTTTCTTCTACATTTTTATTTGCTACGATTTGTAATACCGTGTTTATTGTGTTTTAAGTGCCAAATACAAATGCCATTGACAGATATTTACTGTTATGCAAATTATTGCTAGCAAAAATTCAAAATTTAAATTCTTTATATTTCTTGGTTGTCTTGCTTGTCGTGTCGGCTTGCTGCCGTTTACGTTTCGACTTTTGACGTGCTACGTGCTCAGCTAACATATCTGAGAGATCTTCTTTCTGCAGATGGCTTTGTTGCTCCCGCATTTGTTGTTCATAGCGTTGTGCCATGGCCTCATTGTCCAAGTCCAATTCCGACGGATCCAAAGCCAATTCGACGGTACCTTCACGATCAACCGTAACAGCAGCACGCGCTGCTGGCTTACTTACGCCACTAATGTCGTAGACGTGTGTGGATCCCATCATAGAAGCACCAACGCGATCGGTGCGCTTTTCGGGCAGTACTTGATATAAGACGGGGGTGTCGTTGCTGTAATGAGAAAGAAAATTTAAAGTTAAAAAAAAAGTATGACTTGTTTACAAATATTATTTACTCTTCCATTTCGGCTTCAATTTTCTTTTTGCGCAACTCAATCGTTTCGGGCGTCTCCATGCCGGCGGGCACACTTGTTAGGCCAGATGGTGTTACCAAGCCTTCTGCTGGAGTAACAAGTCCACTATCGTCCGGTTGATTACCAAGATCTTCGCCATCCTCCTCCTCTTCTTCGGACGACTCCTCAGACTCAGACTCGAGTTCACCCCATTGATTGCGTTCAATATCGCCTTCGTCAATGCCACTCTACGAATGTTACAATGAAAACAAATAGAGACATCTACCAATTATTTGCTTAAATGACTTACGTCCAAATCCATTATATTGGTTCCAAATACGTCGCCATACAACGGTTTGCCATTTTCATCTACAGGTGGTTTGCCCCAACCGCCGGCATGATAGCCAAATGACGTACCCTCTGGTATCGGGGCATTTAATCCGGGTATTTTTAGATTCGGATACGATGGGGGTGGTCCATAACGCTGTTGCGCAATTAACCATGGTGGTGGAATCTTATGTGAATTAGGTCCCACTGGCATACCAAGCGCTATGCGCAACTCTTCGGACAAATCACCCGGCTTCTTCTCTTTCAAACGTGTCTCATATTCTTTGCCTTCGTAGTACAGATCACCGTGTATAGTCATGCGTGGCTTTGTTTGCCACTTGAAAAATGCATCGTGTAACTTTTGATAATCTATATCGATTTTTCCCATTTTCGGACGAACACGCTCGCGCATTTTGGATTTCAGTGATTTGGCATCGTCCTTTTCCTGCAGAGATTCGCGCATTTCCATAATGCCGGTCTTCTTGATGAAGGCCGGTAAGTCAAACGGTGGTTTCTCAATACCCCGCTTACCTTGCAAATATTTGCGCTTGAAACACCAGTGACGTGGCACTTGTACAGTATTGCGATAGGCTTTCAATTGAACAAGTAATTTTGGATCACGGGCAGTGACGTCGTGCATTTCCACAACGTCAGGACGTGAGACCAATTGCTTTAGTTCGGCGACACTAAGGCGTGTAAGCTTTTTAAGTTTACGCTTTGATAGTTTTTCCTTGTCTTCTTTTGTTTCCTAAAATACAAAATAAGCAATTACAACTAAGAGGAATGTTAACTTGCAACTTTTTTATACAGTACCTCATTTTCTTCATCGTCGTCATCATCTTGCATTTTATCAATTGGCTTCTTCTGCACGGCTGCGCCTTCGGTTTCAGTAGCTTTTTTATCTTTTTCAACCGCTTTGGGTTTATTCTCTAATTTGAATATTTCGAAAACGCGGTAAAATTGCCGATACATTGGTGCCAAGTCAGCGATAGTAATACGCTCCGGCACATATTCTACGGTTACATCTTCCTCAACGGCCTCTACAGATTTTTCTTTACTGTCAGCAGAGTTCTCCTTTTCTATTTTTTTCTCTTTCTCTTTATCCTTGCTCTTATTCTTTTTGCTCTTACTATCCTTGCTAGTTTTATTTTTGCCTTTCTGTTTATCCTTTGCATGCTTCTCCTCTTCTTCATCATCTGAACTTTTTGCTGCTTTATTTGATTCATCATTTATGTCTTCGTCATCTGCTTTACTATCACCTCCGGTTGGAGGTTCATTTTCCATGTCACCACCGATTCCATTGGTCCGTTCTTGCTCCCGTTGCTGTCTCAACTTACGATTTTGCTTCTTTCTTCGCTTCTTCTTTTTATTTTTTTCTGCACGACTTTGCTTGACGCCTTTTGCCGCTAAACCACCATTCATTTGAGAGTCGCCTTCATCATCAGAATCTTCGCCTGCATCGCCATAGTCGGTCCCAATAACACCACCTCCAACAGCTTCAATGCCAACATTATTCATGTCGTTTGAAGTAAAATCTTCAGCATTTATATGGAATTCTGCTGCACGTTGATCTTTCAGCGCTAAAACATCTTCCAAAGCTTTTGGAAGCACCACTTCGGCGGGCTTCTTGTTCTTATCTTCGCTATCAGAATTTTCTCCAGATACAGCTCCATCTCCAGCACCATCCGCGGAAGCAGAAGTTCCAGTCCCATTGGAGTCGTTACCGGGTATTGGCTTTTCTACCGGCATTGACATGAGTGGCATGGGACGCGAAGCTTGATCAACGTTAGGTACCTCAACTCTCGGTGGTGGTGGTCCGTGATTCCATTGTTGTGGTGGAGGTATTTGTTGATGTGGTGGAGGTATTTGTTGATGTGGCGGCGGTAGCCTCTGAGGCGGCATTGTTGTGAGTGGTGGCATTTGTTGGGGGTTCATTTGTTGTGGTGGCATTTGTTGGGGGTTCATTTGTTGTGGTGCCATCTGCTGAGGGTTCATTTGTTGGGGTGGTGGAGGCAATTGTTGTTGTGGCGGGGGCTGCATTTGTTGTGGTGGTGGCGGCATTTGTTGATGCGGATTAATATTAAGACCGGGAGGAAACATTGGTGGTACCGGAGGTCCGGGCAACAAACCTGGCGGCGGCCGCATACCTAGCAATGGTGGTGGGCCCCCCGGCATGGGACCAGGTGGCATAGACATTTGTGGAGGCTACAAATTTGACATTGAAATTTATATTATTTGACTAACTAAATTGCAAATACATACCTGATCACCCATTTCCGAAAAAAATTAATTCTTTTGACAAAATTTAAGAAATACAGCGGATTAATTTTCCTTGAAGTTTTTAATGACAAAAGATGATAAAGTCGACGTCAAATTGAAGTGCGGCCATTTACTTGGCTGAAAACTGTTATCGACTACAGAGTACCCAAATAATCGGTTGAAAAATTATATTTAAGCTGAACCTACGTTTACATATACGTTAATTAGCAATAAATCCACAAAATTAATCTACCCTTTCACATATGGCATGACAGATAATCTGCAAAATTGCCAATCAGCTGTCAATACTGCTTTAAGAGTTTTTTCTTCATAGAAATTGCTTTGGTGGAATATTTTGGTTTCTTTAATTATCATATTATTCTCAATTTGAAGAAAAGACAAGAAGAAGGTGCAGCTAATTTAATCGCGCAAACGGGCTGCTTGTAATACACAGTTATAGGAAATCCGTAAACGACGTTTACTGATGTAATTATGGGAGTGATAAAAATGCGAATTCGAAATTCGATATTACATTTTATAATAAGTAATAAGAGGACAAGGAGTTTATGGACGCTATTTCTATTATATGAATGTATAGTTAATAATACCAAAGAAACATTTTATTAGAATTGTGTCTACAAACCTGTTTTCTTTGCCGGCATCCATTTTATTTAGGTTTTACTTTAACGTTTTTCTTGAAATTTGGAAAAATAATAATCGATAAAACAGAAAACACAGAGTTGTATGTTAAAGAGTATGGTTTTATTTAGGATTATTTTATAATCTCAGATTTTGGAAGCGAAATTTTGTATTTATGTATGCTTTTTAATTACGGATTGGGAGTTAAGCACGAAAAAGTAGATCTTCTTATATGTGAACGTATTATAAGTTACACAACACGCATTTCTTCTTTGAATTCGTAACTCATTTTGAAAGCTATCCTTCTTGTAGTGGGAAAAAGTAAGTTATAACTAAGATATTTTATTATATAAGTAATATTGTATTAGTTGATTCCTTCCATTTTCCAGCAATGAAAAAAGTACCAGAAAATGGAGGCATGCCGGTCATAGGACATTGATAGAGAAATGGGAAGAATAATTTCTTCGCATACTTTTCGAAATTTTACAGCCGTTGTTCTAGCAATTAGATCTCTCCCGTCATTCTTAAGGTATTTTACAACCCTCTCGAGATAATACTTTTCTATCAATTTCTTGTATTGTTTTCATTATAAAATTATTTTTTATGGTCATTATTCAATGATTTTTTCCTTTTTTCCTTTGTATTTCTTTACTTTTACACTTTTGTTTGACTGGAAATTTCAATAAACATCCGATAAAAATTAGGGAAGACAACGTTTTGTTCGTAATTCGGAGAGTAAATGAGACTGAAATTCTTACAAGATAATCTGTTTTCAAAATTTTGTACGGCGAAGTACGTAATTACGAGTTTAAGCATCTGATACAAAGAGACGATGTATAACCTCTCAAGAGATTAGATGGGCAGGGCATGTGACACGCAAGGAACCGGATGGAGTGCAGAAAAAAATGACTTTGAGCTAAAAATTAATAGTGCCGTTGATTGAGTGCCTAAACCCGAGCTAGCATTAAGGAAGTATAAAATTAAAAATATAAATTAAAAAAATCGAAAAACCGGAGCTGGTTTAAATGACTTTTTTTTTTTTTTTTTTTTTTATTGAAACGTTATAAAATTTGTATACATTTCATGGTATTACGCCTAGCATAAGCTAACAAGTAACATTATTCTATCCTTAACATTGAAATTTAAAAACAATTATAAATATTTTACAAACAATTATACAGCGTTGGCGACTAAATCTCGTGGCTTAGTTCTTCGAAGTCTTCTTGTGCAGACTGTTTTGGTAAGCTCTGCGGCCTCCGGGTTTATGTGCTCTTTCAGCCTGGTTTCATGGTTACTTGCAAGAATTTGGATTATATCAGCGACTTTTTTCACCGACAGATCCTTGTGCAGGTCGTGATTTCGCACATACCAAGGTGCGTTGACCATGTCTCTGAGAATCTTATTCTGCAGGCGTTGTACAGCTTCAATGTTTGATTTAGTGGTACATCCCCATGACTTTAATGCAGAAATAATTGCTGAACATGCTTCAATTATTATCAAGCCGAGGGACTGGGTGAAATATTTGTCAAGAATTTCAAGTCCTCGTAAGGAATCTGGAGGTAAGGAATCTTAACGTAGCGGATAACCGATTGGAGAATGCAGCTATAAGTTTCCACTTCAATATGTAAAAAAGTTTATAATTTCTAGAATACGACAAGTTAAGACAATTTAATAGCTTTACATGGTATATTTCTTCTATTATTCAATTATTTATCATACTTTTCTGCGATTTGCCTTTCGTTTTTGGGCTCTTTCCCTTTTTCTTTTTAAACAGGCATAAATAACAAACATTGCAATCGCATCTTCCGCGTTTCTGCTATCCTCCTTTACGCTATCAACACAAAATCACGGATGAGCCGCTCGCCGTCAGGGGCAAAGTTCAGCGAATATGTTGGCGGACATGTTCGTCGTCTGTAGCCTTTTAAGTTGACTTTCGCATTTTATATATTGAACCGTTCGCATAATTTTTTTATTTTTCATTTATTATCCTGGTTCATTATTTAAGTTTAGAGAACAAGTTAATGTTAAGGTTGTTTACGGGACAAAGTATACCATTCACCTGCAATTCATTCGGCTACGACGGTTTGTCCTAGTGATCTGTGGTTTTTTCTGTTGCTTTGTTTGCTTGTTTGCATTCTCATTGAAATTTTGACTTTCAAAAGAATGTCTTGCACCAAAATTCCAGAAAAAAATTTATTAAATTTTAATGTTGTACTACTGCTATCACCTTTTCTAGGCTCGTCTTGATTTTACATAAGGCGAATTCATATAAGGTATCACTAGACCAGCTGATGATTTTTTCGTTTGGGTGGTTTGATTGTCAAAGTGATCTGCTTTGCTTACATACTTTTTTTCTTTTTAAAAAATTACCGTTATATGCAAGTTCCACCGATTTCGCCCGTTTTCAATACCAGTCTGTCGGATAGTGGAATAACAGACCCGCCGTCAAGTGGGTTTAACCCAATCCTCCTTTGGACCAAACCTGTTGAAATAGCACGCTTTATGGGCCTACCGTTAGATGATGACACTCCCTGTATTACGAAGGTGGTAAGACAGTTAAGTTTTTAAGTTGAGATTCCGCTAGATATACAATTACAGAAGGAAGGGTTGTAGCAGACTATCTCAGTATTATTCTCATAAAATACATTACCCATCATGCTGTAAGGTAGGAAGGCTCAGTTTGTCGAAATCTCTAAGGGGTGGATATAATTTAGGATTTTAATGCTTGATTTTACGCAAAAAATATCATTGAAGGTGGGCGAAGGTAGGATTGGGTGACGCAATTTTTTAGTATGTTTTTTACAAAATTCTAGCTCCTCTCTAGCTTGAAAGAATGCTGGTTGGGACCAAATAGTGAGGGCAGGAGACTGTAGTCGTCCAAATTGCAGTTTAGTTCGGATTACGGTCCGATTAAGTGGATTAGGACTTTTTAAAAAATGCATGCAAATTGTGAGCGAATTTCTTGATGTACGCTGATGCTCCTATGAGTGTCTCTAGACCTTTAGTAACAGGATGACACATATGACCCAAATGAACATTCCGTGTTTTTAATAAATAAAAAATCAAGATTTCACTGTTTATTAATTTTTTATTTTCTTAAAATAATGTGGCAATTTCGTGTATTCCAATGTATATTTTATTTTACCTAAAATACTAATTTTTATTTTAAATAAATAAATCCTATACACAAACAGCGCTATGGCATTGCCTTATTTTATATAAGTATGTTTATGTATGTATTAAACGCAATATCTTTTTCAAATGAATGAACTTATACGACGACAAACTAGAATATGTACATACATATGTGTAAAATATTTAAGAAGTTTCAACAATAGATTTAGTAAAACAAAAGAAAAATTAAATAAAAAGAAATTTCCCACAAAATTTTTAAAAATTCTTATAAAGTCTGTAGAATAATTACATTAAAAATAACACTTCCTATAAATACGATTGAAATTTATTTTACAAAACTAGTAAATAGATGAAATATTTAAGTCACGATGAAATATTATAACAATTTTTTTATGATTGAATGAAATAATGAATTAAAGGAACTTAGGAATAGTATGAAAAGTTTGCAATTATGCAAACTGAATTTAATGTTAAATTGCAATTCACAAATAAGGTAACCAAAATAGCTAGAAAAATGTGAGTGGAGCGAAAATATAATCAATCTTCATTTTAAGAGTTCATAAAACCCCTGGTGAAGAAATTTATATTTCTATACCATGCCGCAGATCGGTGACATATTTTGAAAACATTTTAATTTAATTAAAAAAAAAATAAAACAAGTAAGTCTACGTAACACTTTAGTTATTTTTCTATACCACGCCGTAGATCGTTTTAGCACATTTTAATTTAATTTAATTAAAAAAAAATAATAATAATAATAAAATAAAGTAAAGACGTAACACTTTAGTTATTTTTAGTGACAATTTTAACATCAAAAATGCTAAGGTATGTTCTGTTTTTTTTTTAATCAAACTTTTCTAGCATATTCTTGACAGTTAACAACATAAAAAATTCTCAAAAATGTTTAGTTTCCTGAGCGGTGATCGATATTAGAAAACAGTTTTTCAGGTTATGCTTGAGTATATTGAGGTTTTGGTTTGGAGTGCTTAAAATTCAAAATTTAATTATATTTTCGCTCCCGCAGTACATCTTCATATCTACTTACATAATATGTGCTCAAAAAGATATACTTATATACTTGTATATAAGCCTTCGTGCAGCGGGTATTTTCGAATTCGTGTCTAAACAGCCTTCAGATATTCAATATAGTACAAGTATTTCCAGCGCTCTCCATACAACTTTACATACAATACAGGTACATAATTGCATGTACATACATTTGCTTATGCTTATAAATAACAATAGCTAGGCGATTGGCTTTTTTCAACTTCCAAAAGTGTAATATTCTTTTTACATTATTAACAATTTTTGACCTCAACTCGTCGTTACAACAATTTAGCCTAAATAACTATTGACTCGTATAGAATATAGATTCAATCATCAATCATTTAAACATAACGATATTTTACAAAATTTTAGTAAAAGATATTTGCGATAATACAAATTATAGTTTACTTGTCGTCAGATAATTACATTTTTCATAATTTTTAACAAAATTTTACATTACTAGATTTTACATTGTAATCAAATGTAAACTGCTCTTTTATGTAGTTCACCTTTTATGCTTTCCTCTCTTTCTTTCTTTCTTTGTCTCTTTCACAGTAAATCAGTAGTGTAAGTTTTCTGTTTTTTTATGTATCGATATGGCAGAACTGTTGGCTGTGCTCGTGCCAATTACTCTTTATTTCGCGTTGCTTTTTGTTCATTTTCACCATGACTTTTAACTAAAAACTAAATTAAAAATGAAGTTATATTTATTTGCCATATAGTAACAAGTAAAATAAAGTTTTTGAACAAGGGCATACGTAGGCAAGCATGTGATAGCGTTCACTAAATTATGAAAATTTTCAAAAAATAACGTTCAATTCAAAAGCAGCGTTAGTGGAGATGGGCTCAATGATATCGGCATGATGTAATGGCATAATTTTCGCAGAATTAAAAAAAATTAAGCACATGTCATATGTATGTATGTATGAAATGTAGAATTTGAATAAAAAAATATATATTCAATTAAAGGCACAGACCGAAAGAAAAAATTAAGTTGAGTTAGTTTAAGTAGCAACTATTTTTTACAAAAACTTTTTTTATTTAAATAATTTTTGTTTAAGCCCAAAATTTAATGGCGAATATGAATACAGCCAAATATGTATCGTAATATACATAATATCAATTTCATTTAATTCATTACTCTTATTAAAACGGTCAATATATTAACTGCGCCTATAAGCATGCTATGCTTAGTGCATAATAATGTACGGTCGGTGTAAAACGTTTTTATGCTTCCAGTGCATGGGATGGTAATTTTTAAAAAAGTTGTTCAAATATAGCATCGTCGAGCTTATTATCGGTGTGATAATTATTTAAAAATATTTTTCTAGTATTTTCATGTAATCAATTACTTTTGAACAAATAAAAACAGAATTGTCTTAAGTGGTAAATGTACGGATAAGTTTCAACTTAAGGGGTTCGGGGTAGTCAGAATTTTCAAAAAATTTGATTTTTGTTTTGCTTTTTATTAAAGTATAATATCTTAAAAATATTGTGTGAAAATTTGAAGTGAATCCGACAAATACTTTTCGAGTTATTCAACAATTAATAAAGGGCGCTCGGGCGCTCCTAAGCTCGATAGCAAAACTTTAAATGCGTAAATGTTTTTGGAACTGGTGATCACTCTAACTTAAAAACCGCTTGGTAGATTTCAATAAAATTTATACTGCTTTTGAAAAACATAAAAAACTCGTGCCGGATCGAAGAATTTTTTTTTTTTTTTAATTTAGATTTTTTTTAAACAACTAGTTGTCGGTTTTTTTCTTGAAAATCTGAAAATTTGTTTCTGAGGCCGCCATAATGTTAATTTTGAAAAAAAAAACGTCGATCAGGAACAAGATTATCTATTAATAAAACTAATTTCTCTTGTCCGATTGATTTTAAATGAATCTCCACGGACTTGTGATGATCACCGCAAGGGACCTCAGGAGAAACGGGCTCCACACAAACAGCGATAACTTTTACAATTATTATTTTTTTTTTGAAATTTTGCTAAAGTCAAGCCGAAACACGATGTATTAATGCAATTAAATTAAATAAAGCAATTGACTAGCAAAAAAAGAAAAATGATTGAAAAGCATCATTTTTTTGGGCCTCTGACTACCCCTAACCCCTTAACTGCACAAACAAGAAGAAGTTCGACAACTGTGAAATTCGACTCATTAGATTTATAGCGTCACTAAAAATCATACAATTATTTTTGTTTTTCTTTTTACAATTTTCCCAATTTTTGCTACTAACTCGTGTCTAAAAAATTTATTCATATTAGAATTAAAGTGTCACGGTTTTTAGGAAATTTTAAAAAATTATTTAAGAACTTGTGAAAATTGAATAAAATAACCTTAACTTTTCAAATATTTGAACAACATTTTTTAAAAGTTTTTAGAAAATTAAAAAAAGATCGTCTAATTTCAAACTTTTTAACTTTGCTTTTTTAATTTGTAGCTTTTTCAATTTTTGACTACTACACCTTTGAACTGGCTAGTATTAACATTTATACAGCGCTTCCCAGTGAGTTTTGCGCTTTTTCTTCATACATAAAAAATAAACAAGTCAATGTGTTATTGTAAATTTGCAACAAAGTATATTTAATTTAAAAAGGCCTTCATAGCCGAAAAAATTGTAATAAAATATTGGAAAAATTTAAAAAAGATGGGAATTCTATTTATACTGCTTTTATAAAAAATTAAATACAAACTATATTTTTTATAAAAAATTTAACCATGCAAAAAATCGATTCTCAGCGCCATTTAGAGTAAATTAAAATTAATGAACAATTTTAGTAGCCCTTTTCTGCAGATGCAAAATTATATTTTGTTAACCGAAGATAGAATAATTGCATAACCAGTACGTGGTCTGCTAGAATTGTTACCGCTCGAATCAGTTATAACCTTTTCAGATCGAAAAAAATCAAGGTCTTCTTTTTTACTACTACTGAAATTACCTCGAATAGCATTTATAATTTAAACTTTTGAAATTTGGCAAACATTTTACAAATATAAAAGCTTAGGTTGTTCATAGGCAGTACTTCAAAAATTACACTCACTTTGCTTCACCCACAGTTTGTATGTTCTTTGTCAGACGCTTAAATCGCTTCATTTGTTGATCAAAGAAACTTTGTTTTTTTTTAATGAAAAAATTTTAAGATTATTGTCAAAATTTTTTTTTTTCCATTTAAGGCCACCTATGGATCATCTTATTGGAGTTAAGAGCCAATGAAAGAGAGTAAAGTTTAGTTTAGCTTCAGTCGGGTAACAACGGAGCCCTACTTTTTGCAATGAAATATAAGTTCGCCTCAGAGAGAGATAGGAAAAGTATCCAAACCCACTTTTCTTTGCAGGTTATTTTCAAAAAATCGAATAAAACTAAAAAAATTTATTGTCGCCAAAATTTAAGGAGAACTTTGAGAATTACTTCCAGATCTTCCAATTTATTTTGCGGATAAATGCATACAACCATTATTGTATATAAAATACAATTACTATTCCATATTCCGAGAGAATTCTCCGTACATGAGAGTTCTCTCTAATTTGAAGCTTGAATATATAATTTCTATGATAAAAGGAAATACTCCTTCAAAAACACGAAACTTGCAAATGAGCCTCTTTACAAAAAATGGCAGACATGTAAACAAAAATCAGAAGTTTGAATTAGTATTGGAAACATTTGATATTTCTGAAAATTATCACAACTCTAAGCTGCAGTTAAGTTCTTAGTGGAAATATGTTACCAAAAATAATAATTATAGGTTACCCTTATAATATTAATAATATTAGGTTACAAAAAACAAAAAAAAAAATGTTAAAGTCAGAAAGTTGGTTTCCTTTTGGTATTAAATATTTGCCCAATTAAAATTTTCTTTGTGCTGCATAAAATCTATTTAACCTATTTTAGATCACGCGGATGTTAAGCTTCATGAAATTCACATATACCTACGTTCAATCCCAATTAAAGAAATTCGCAAGTCTTTTAAGTCGTGCAGGATTTAGAAAAAATCTATTTTTAGGCTTAACAATAGTTTAAGGTCGTACAGACAATATTAAACTAGTAATATTGTTAACCTGTTTTAAAAGGCTCAATTTCGCCGGAGATACTTGTAAGATTTTAAAAGAGTTTTTACCGATAGCGCCTTGTTTTTTTCCAACAGAGCGGAGAGGTTACTTGAAGACTGTAGACGGATTGATTTAAAAATTTGCAAGTAGCTTTGTAATTACACTTTATTTGAAAAAAAAAAACAGTCATTCTATTATTGAATCCAAGGTGAATCTATTAAAGGTGGTATTGGCAAATCAGCTGATTTGTTTTTTTTTCTTTCGCCGTGTTCATGTGGCTGTCAGGCCAGAATAAATCAAGGCGAATTCATTTTTTGTTTTCTACTTTTCCAATACTTTGCTTTGACAATCAAACGTACAAAATATTGTTGCTATTTTATTAGAAAAAAAAACACTTACTTAGGGCATGAATTTCCAACCATTTACAAACATTTTTGTTCATTGTTCCGGGCCTTATAGTCCAAAAGTTTTGAATTTTTTTTAAACAATAAAAAAAACTGTATTTGTAATCAAAAAAGCCACTTGGCGGTGTTGAAAAATATATCTCCATAATCTTTAATATCATGAGTAATAATAAAGAGGCCCTAAGTACCACCTAGGAACACCGCGGGAAAATATAATATATATATATATATATATATGTAAATACATACATACACTTTTCTGGGTGTTTAGCCGAGCTCCTACTCCTATTGTGGTGTTAGTTTTGATGTTGTTTTACAAACGGTTACAGTTTTGGGTCGACTCCGAACGGCAGATGGTTTTTTATGAGGAGCTTTTTCATGGCAGAAATACACTCGGAGGGTTGCCATTGCCTGCCAGGGGGCGACCGCTACTAATATAGAAAAAACGTTTTCTATCATTTCGGTATTTCATGCACGGAGATTCGAACCTACAGGGGCCAATATACGGGAAAATATGGTATACCTATAATAGTTATTTGAAACATAAAAAAAAAATAATGATTACTGTGGTAAATATTTTTTACCCAAAAATTTACAGTTCTACACATTTTAACTCAAATTCTGTTTAAAGCTCAAATTGTGTGGCAAAAAAAAATTCTCGTTTATAAAAATCGACTCGACCTGTTAAATATGCTAGAAACGCATACTTAAATACAGTAAACGCCAAAAGAGATGCTACGTGTAAGTACATAGTTTTTTTTAATCAATATATGTATTTCTTTTGTAGTTTTTTCAGACCTTAAAGTTTAGGTTTATTGGAAAACCTAAAAAATTTCCAAAATTAAAAAAAAAAAAAATGGCGAACAATTTCTGTTAATTGTTGTACAAATGCGATGCGAAAAAAATATATTTAATTTGCCATTTATTTTACGCTCACCGTGTGCAAGCAACAAAAACTGAACTCAAACTATTATATTCTACTCTTAATTTGTGGACATTGTATTGCGTTCTCGAACGCATTGATCACACAAACGGCTGTACAAACATTTTCTGAGCGGCTCTTAAATTTCAAAAGAATTCTGAAGTTTACGCAAAGCATCTAACAAAGAAATTCTTCATTTACTCCGAAAGAAAATTGGTTGATTTTTAAATACTTCCAAGCAATTTAAAATACTTTGCGAAATATCTTATTGAAGCTGCGATTTTTCTTTTTCGTCGATGTGGATGAAGTGGAACTGCGATTACTATTGCTAGCGATGCTACTGCCATTACTATAATTGCCATTACTATTTGTGTTACCATTACCATTACCATTGTCTGTGGCATTGGTGCCAGTCGTCGCCACACTGCTTGCCGCTATGCTCTCGCCTGACGACAGTATGGCCTCTTCGAGTATGCGAAATGAATTCTCTGTTCGGCTATTGGGTAGCAATATCTCTGAGAGCGATGATGAATCCAAACTAACTGTTGGTGAGGCGCGCATAAACCCACCACTCGCTGACGCCGAGCCACTTAATGGTTTGGATTCTGCATTTTTTGAACGATACCATTCCCAAGAAGTTGACTCATGGGGATGTTTAGTCGATTTTGATCCACGCAATTTGTTGCGACTTTTGCCGAAGGGCGATTTAAAGAAACCAGGTGTTGTGAGACGACTTAGCTTTTTGCCTGATTTCTTACTATCAGAATTCACCTCCACACCATCGTTTACCTGATAACCAGACGGTCCTTCGGGCATGAACTCGTTGTACGCCAAATCGGAGGTTGGTATGAAATTGTCGAGGTCATCTTCTTCGAGTCGTAAACTTTCATCATATTCAGCGGCGCTGATTTCCTCTGGCGCTGTACTATTCAAGCTCGCACTGCCCATAAACTCATGCGATACGGAGGTTTGTCGACGTGGTAGTAGTGATTTTCGCCTCGACTTGTTTCCAGCGGGTTTGTTAAAGTTTTCATTACCATTTAACACCGGCGCTCGTGGTGGACGGCCATTATTCGTTCTTTCGAAGCTCTCCATTGATTCTGCAGCTTCATTTGTTGCTTGCAGCTGTGCTAGATGACGACGTGCTTGCTGCTGCGTATGCTCAGTATTCGGCCAAGAATGCTTCTCACCTTTGCGTCGCTGTTTGATGTTTTGGGCACCGTGACTGCCATTAAGTGTGGCGCCCGAATCACTTGTATAGCAAATCGAGATTTTACGCTCGCGTTGTGAAACATTTCTTGCCGCATCGCCCACAGATTCTATGGCTTCATGCTCACCGCCACTACCTGCACCACTGCGTTCCTTAAGTATCATAAGCGCCTCTTCACTGGGACGCCGCATTTTTTCGCTGCTCTGCTGATGATCCGAGAAATCTTCAAAGGATTTGCGCCGATTTAGTTTTTTCTGTATTGCTGCCATCGCACTGGATGCCTTCTTTCTGTTCGCATTTGAGTAGAGCGCCAACACCTCCTTGGTTTCGCGTCGCATCGCACGATAGAAGAGTATACTCACCATGAGCACAAGAAAAACAAAGGCACCCACAAATATTATAACCACAATACAGGCATGCACCTGCAACGACAAATCGTCCAGCTCCTCCTTCAGCTGGGAATTGCGTTGGGCGAGCAACTGATACAACTCGTTTTGTCGCCGACTATGCTCCTCCAGCGTGCGTACGGTTTGTACTGTTTGGGTGAGTGTGAGTTGTAGTTCTTCCACTTGCTTCTTGTAGCGTCGTGATAATTCTTCCAGATATTGCCCGGACAGGGACATATTCCGCTCCAGCGCCTGCAGGATAAAAATGATGAACACCACATTAATTAAATAAGCGATAGAAACAAGCATATGTATGTAGCCATGTATAAATTTTGTACAAAGGCACCTGAATGAAGTCGAATTGAAACTGAAAGCAAAAGGATAAAGTTAGCCAAGTGCAAGTGTAGTAGCACAGTAAAGCGCACAGTGAAGCGAAGTTAACAAATATCAGGTTTTTTTCAAAAGTAATAGTCAGTAATGAGAAATTAAATTTGGTAAAATTAAAAGTTAACGTAAAAAGAGAAATTTTCCGTTTCCACAACCGACACTACTGGAATGGTAAATGTTTGATTGGCAATGCGAGCTGAGAGAAAAACTGGACTTCCATATTTGAAATACACACAGTAAAAATAAAAAAACGCCGAAATAAAGTTCTTTCTCGACTCGGGAACGATTTTTTTTTGGAAGAGGAATTGATAACCATTATCATGGAGAGTTTACTGTAATATATGTATTTATGTTAAAACAAAAATTCCCAATAAAAGACGTTATACCTGAAGTGATGATGATTTTAAAATCTTTTCAGAAAGCCGAAATTATGGAAATTTTTCCTGAGATAGAAACAGTGACAGGAAAAAAATTTATTCGGAAATAGAAGCGGGAAAACCGATTTTATCGAAAGTCGTCGACGATTTTAAGGTGACATTACCTTAATTTTTTTTGACAGTTTTGTGTTTGATGAAGCCAGTTGTGTGTCTCAACATTCCAAAATAAGGGTAAACAAGCGAAGCTTCGAGGTAATTGAGGTGAAAAGCCAGAGCAGCAAAACAAAAAATTTGCTCTGTTTAAGGACTCAGTACAGTTAGGGTGCGTTAGACGAGACCGGTCGACATGTGAGCAATTATTCTTTTGCCATGGATTGGATATTAGAAAATATCAAAAAACTGTTTGGAACCAAGATAATTGCAGATAAGTTAATTTCACCGCCAAAATAAAGCGCAAGAAAAGCTTTTAAATCACCTAATACATCTTTCCCAAGCCTTTTCAAGCACACTGTCGCGAGCTAAATAAGTAAATGAAGAGCAAATATAAAAATTAAATTTTTTCAAGTACACGCTCGCGAGTTAAAAATTTAAATAAACCTACCGAGCGAGTTTTTTTCGCTTTATCTATTCGTTGTCAGATACCCCAGGCTATATTAAAAATAAAAGGCGACGGAGGAAGCACAATAAAATTAGCAAGCACACAAAAAAAAAAACTACTAATCGGTAAGAAGTCAATTTTAGTCTGGGAGTTGAAATATAACCTTCTCGGTCTCAAAGTTAAAATTATCGGCATGTTCGGGGTTATGTTTTCAAGGTGCTTTTTGCTTTCTCGGGTGAGTCGCTTAGTAGATTGTAAATATTTTTCTGCACTGAGTAGAAAATCAAACTGTTCGGCAGAAATAAATACATATTAATAATGATTCACCCATGCAAGTCTAAAAAAATTGAGTGTACCAAAATGAAATATACCAGTTCGTTGATGCTTGTCGAAGGAACGCTATAGAGTTTTTTAAAGTTAAAAGTACAAATTTGTGATAGAATGTAGGTAGTTTTGAACACAAGGTAGAGAAGTGTAAAATAAATTAAAAAAACTGCAATTTTTTTCCTTAATATCTTAATATCTTATCATTTTATCATACTGTTCTAATTTCAAATGGATTCTAGACCTGCGTAAAGCCAACAAAAATATTCACCTACAACACAAATCACATGGTGTCTAATAAAAAGCGGTATTACGTGAAGAAACCAAAGAGCCTTGCGTTAGTTAAACTAAACGGAGGAACAATTTCAAACACGCAAATTTGCCATTATTAATACCCGCCCAATCGCAAAAACCAACAACACAAGGCGGCAAAGGAGAACTAACTATATATACACACAAACATACTATAGATATACCTATGTAAGGATTAAGTAAATGCATCGATAACAGCTAGTTCAATGTGCCACCAAGGAGAATGTAAAAAAGAGCTAAAAAATAAGCCTTAATACGTAGAACGTGAATGAAGAAGTGTGTTAGGGTAGCAACGAAGTAACGAGGTGGTTAATTTCACTGACAGCCACAGCAACGAAGTTAATCAATAGCTCGTTTTCTTGTTTTTATCTAACTTTCTTGCACCGGCGCATCAAAGAGGTAACTTAGGTGAATATGGTCGGTAGGATATACCGCCGTTCTATGTGGCGCTGGCTATACCACTCTGGGCATCGTTTCGAGTCCATGTAAGAAATTCAAGGTTAACTGAAGAATGTTTCGACAATCGGAAAAACCTGTTCGATACTGGAGAAAAAAAGTTGACATAAACGCACTTTGTGGGAGATTTTTTACTGTGACGGATACTCTTAATAAAGCTGTATCACTCAGATTCTTAAAATATTCGGAACTCATGAATTTCGTCTCTTTCTCCAGAGTGCACGACATGCGTAAAGCAGGTTTGTTAAGCTCTGGAAGAGAATTACAGAGGGACAGCGGGTTGACGGGTGGTGATTAGCTGATCCACTTCCGTCGGAATATTCGGTCGGGGACGGAAAACACTGTTGTGATGGCCCGGTTTTCAGCTGATATTTTGTGGTGATAATAACATTGATTTTGTAATGGAATCTTTTTGTTTGATATATTTATGAAACACCTCGTTGAAGCCCATTGTTACTTAAAAATAACTTCTTTCCAAATTATTGATAATTTGTCATCAAGTAATCAGAAAAGCAACCCTGAGTCTTCAACCCGTCGGAGAAAATAGAAATGAATCTAATTATTTTGCCACCGTAAAAATAACTGACAGCTTCAGTCCGTCCCCGATGCATTTCTGTGCAATTTCATGCTATTAAATGTGTGCTAATTTTGACAGCGGGTATCCGTCAACCCTTTACCCGCTGTCCACTGCAATTGTGTTCAAGGGGTAAGACATATAGCTCTGATTCCTTCTGATAATGGTGTGAGCTGTTAGCAGCGGTATGGCTGTGGAAAATTCTGCCCAGTCTAAGGAGTACTGGCAAGCGTCTCATATTCAATTCTGACCCCATGCGTTTAGATTTAGATATTTGATAAAATTTTTTGTTGTAATTAGTTTACAAATAGCGAGCGATAGCTTAAAAGGTTGTTTGTTGGTTCAATGCCAGGTCTATTGCTGTATTCCAGTACCCATACAAGCTAAAGAGAAATCTGCTAAACTATTGTCTTAAGAGGTCTGCGGTAATTTACTACAGTTTGGGGTTTTTTGTGAAAGTAGCTGTATTCAATTCACCAACCATTTAGCGAGTAGTGAATAAAACAACGTTGAAAAAGATTTGGTAGCACTGATTATTTTCGTTTTGACAACCAGTTATGTAATCCCATAATCACGTATAGGATTCCGCTAAGTGCCTAAAAACAAAGTCGCTTGATCATCGCCAAATTGTTGCAGCTTTGGCACACAAATTTTTCGCTTAGCGAAAAGCGGAATACCAGGTTAATCGATAGAAGTTAGTATTGTATAAGCCGCTTTCAGAGCTGCATGTCTGATTGAAAATATAAGGACGTTATGATAGGTATGCGACCCTTTCTGATCGAAGGCATTCAATAACTTTCTTCATTAACAATGACTTCTTTATTCCTGATTGTTCTGAGATATTACTCCTAAATCTATTATCCAGTTTGCAGCCACCCGAGCAGAAGCGAAGATAATCAATTGAGCCGGGAACCGTCTTAGCCTCAAACAACTAGAGTGTCAGTTGAAGAGATAAATATGAAATAATATTGTAGAGCACGTGGCAGTGGTAGTACTGTTAGCATACATATGAAGCGGTTGAAAATGATTAAGAAACAAAATATTCGAGATTCGAGTTTTTACTTTAATTGATAATGAAATGTGGGTGTGTTTCCCATTATTCCATCACGTTGATTATAAATTAAATTAAAAAAAAAAAACGTTTAATACTCACTTTGATGCGGTTCGAAAGGCGTATAAACACACTCTCCGACTGTGGGCCACTGGGTATTTTTTGCTGTAGATTCACACCCGGTTGATTGCCGTGTACACTGCCATCAGTAGATAAGCCACCGGCTGCCATTACCGGTGCTGCTGTTGCGGTGATCAGGTTATCGATATTCTCCCAAGAGGCGTTATCTTCCTCACTCCGCGTCCCCAGTGTGGGTGTTGCTGTTGTTGACGGCGTAGGATGCAATGGCAGCGTATCGTCGGTGCTTACGTCGTCAACGGGTATTTTGTTGGCGTCCATACTTGCAGGTGGTAAAGAAGTTGTGGTGGTGGTGCTGATACTGCTACTACCTCCATCTTCACCATATTCACCACTACTACTCACCTCTTCTGTGGTTGGTTCATTGAATTGCGGCTGATTTTTTTCTTGCGGTTCTGTAGGTGTAGGTACATTGAATATATTTACATCGGCTGTTGGTTCCTTTCCGCCATTATTGAGCGGTGCATTGGTAGTTGTTTCTATTGCTTCGACTTCGCCCATTGGTGGTGGACGTACCAGCTGTTCGTCATCAACGCCACTGCTAGGAGTGCTTGCTGTGCTTGGTACAGCGCCTTCACCGCTAAACGTAGCTTCAACGCTCTCAGTTGTAATGCCGCTACCTATGCTTGTCGTATCTTGCGTTACTAATTTCTTTTGCGTGCTATCGATTATTCTGATGTCATCTTTTTTCAATTTCTTGTCGATGGTGAGATTCAGTGGCGGTTCCGTTAAGACATTTTCGCCTTGCGTATCCTGTGAAGCGGATGCAGTCGACTTAACTTTATTTTGCGCCGCTAACAATTGGCAGAGCGCGCCCACATATTCTACCGGCAACATATTCAGGTAGTAGCTGTGTTTCACATTCCTTTCCAAAGCATGGCTATATGGCTCATTCGTACACTCTTCATCGGCAATTTTTGCTTTCAGTTCAATGCCATAATGCCTGGCGCATATTTGCGTATTAAGTAGATCTTTCAACAGCCAAGGCACTTTGAGCAACGCTTGCAATTGTTGGTATTCACAAGAGAGCGCATTATTGATGCGCGCTACCAACGGCTGATTACAGTTGGTGGTACAAATGTATTGTCCCGTCGCAGGGGTACGGCACTGAGACGAAGGCGTCTGCACGCGCGTCAACGTTGTATTCTGTTGATGGACCGGTTTGACAAGCACTTCGGCGGCTTTCTTGACTATTGAGAGCACTGCGTCAGAGGCGGATTTGAAAAGATTCATATCTGGGCTCATTGCGTGCACTTGTTCTTGCCCAAATTCATCATCGAAGTCCTCCAGATCGCCATGTGGTGTATTCTCTGTTTCGAAAGCTTCAAATTCCGATGTGCCGAAAACGCGAAAAAGTGAGACGGGGCAGAAGTGCTCTTTGGAGTAGTGCGAATGTATGTCGACGCGCACAAATTTACCAAATAAGTGCGGATGCAAATCGAAACTCTGTACATTTCGTTTATCCTCCGCTATAAAACGTCCCACATTCGACCAATCGCGTGTGGGAAAACGATTCGAAACAGCCACGGTGAAATTTTTTGGTGAAGATGAGAACAATTCAAAATTGGCCAATTCGACTTTCTGTGCCTGTATCGCTTCGCAGAGTTCAACCACAAACCAAATGCGATTACCGCAAGGGCTCAACATATATTCATCTTTAGACGAACTTAACACAGCACCCGTGTTGCTTGCATCTGGATTGGAGGTGATTATTTTGGCACCACAATCGGGTGCCGCATAGTTTTTGTTGCGCATTTTAAGCGGCGGCGGCCGTTTACCATCGCCATTGGTGTGATTCTTTTTCTGTGTCGATGTATTCACCACTTCTTGCTCTTTCGCCTGCTGCTTCTCGGCCGCTTCCATTTGCTTTTGTGCCCACTCCGAGAAAACGGGTATGGGCACCTCTTCTGCCGTGAGATTGTTGCCCGCATTGCTATCACCTCCAGCAGTTTCTGTGGCAGTTGTGAGCGTGGTGGAGGGTGTAGGGCTGGCACCCTCATTTTGCGTAGGTAACGTGGGCGTTATTGCCGCTGCAGGCGCTGCCACATTCGTGACATTTTCGTTTGGAATGTTTTGTGGAATTTCACTTGAAGTGAGATCTGAGTCAAATTGCGAAGGCTGCGGTTTTTCACCACCACCAGAATCGTCAAATTTGATGATTTCTTCATCTGAAAAGAATGAATTGAAGTAGATAAAAAGGAGTGCAGGCAAGTAGAACCCAAGAAATATAATAAGTTAATAATCGAACACCAATAATGGAGAGAACATTAGTGAGCTACGCTGGAAGCGTTGCAGGGGGGGAAATCCAGCGAAGAGCAGTTGGACTGCCTATTGAGTTACCTAAACTCTGCTGTGAGGTTACCATCACCTTTCTAATTTTACGAGGTGTGCATGATTCTGCAATCCTCTTTTACGACTACTGAATGAGCCTCTTTTATGTCGCATATAAAGTGCGTTTCGACATGCAACGAAACTCTTTTTTCAACTAATTTTGATGCTTCTTTTTGCGTCGGATGTATGGAGGATGAGGTGGTATCATCTCAGCACCTTCTCCTTAGCTACCCTGCTCTGGCGGGGTCAAGATCTAGGCATTTTGGCTCTTACTTCTTTGCTACGCCTACTGATATAGCTGGCGTTGACATTAAAAATCTGATGAATTTCATCAGCAGCACAAAGCGGTTGACGAAATGCAGCACAGTCATCGTTCATAATCTACACACTCTCAACCCATCCTCCTAACCGTCCCACCACCACCTCTTCCCGCCTTTTCCCTTCATCCCATCGGTTTTCTCTTTCACCTTACCTCCCATTCTTTGGGTAACCATTCCAACCTAACCTAACTTAATTTTGATGCCAAAAAATTTTCACTTTCCGATGTGAACACCCGAAAAGTAGCGTTGGAGAATTCTTATCAACTTTTTGTTAATCAATTTCGACAAAGAAACTTCCTACGATGGCTTGCAATATCAGAAAGTTACTTTCAACTCGGTACCGTAGTAAGTTTTCTATTGTGGGTTTAAGATTCTTTTACATTTAATTACTAAGTACCTTTTCTTATCACCTCACTGCTATTCTCCAACATCTCCATCGTATGATTTTCATGCTCGCGCGCTATGGTCTCTTTCGCCGCATCGATGACGAGTGCATCAATGTTGCCACGTGTTGACTCCAAAATCTCCAATGGCAACTCTGTCACTGTGATTGTGGGAATCTCCGTGATATCCGGCAAGCTGCAAAGAAACAAAAAAAAAAATGTGTTACATTTTAAAACCGATAAACCGAAGTGAATATCTTATGGTAATATTTAAAAGGGTTTTAATTGGAGCTCATTATGAGGTAACGAAAATCAAGGAAAACTTGAAATTTAGATATGTAACCGAGATTACCTGCTAGGCTGTTCAATATGTAAGCGGGCATTATTATACCGTGAAAAATATTTCATATGCACGTGAAACAATAGATTTTATATATAGTATCAGACATTTTATTTGCGACTGAAGCGCAAACTTCAATTTTTTTTCTAATAAAGCTTTATTTTCATTGAAGAAAGAGCATATCGGAAACATATTTTAAAATGATTAATGACATCTTTTTTCGGTTATATTCCAAAAAAGTTTAAAATATGTGTAAATTCGCGACAAAACAATTGCAACTTCGCTTGCTTTACTATATAACGACCGATCCCTTGTTTCATTTTCCAACTGTATTGAGTTTATTTTGATCGAAATATTTGCTGAGCATCATTTGTGCGCAGGAATTTCTTGTGACAATACGCTTTAATTGAGAAATTTTTGAGAAAATTGAGAAATTTGTGCATGCGTGTTATTGATTACTATAAAATAACGGAACTTCTCAAAAAGATAAAGTTAAAATTTAATATTTGTACCATAAGTCGTCTATTTCACGAATTATTGGGAATTTTATATTATAAAAAACAAAACTTTCGCAGTAGTGGAGGCCGGCCACAAAAAACTGATGTTGGGACAGCAAGAGCGATGAAGAAATTTCCATTCTCCAAGTGTTCCACAGTTGGTACAAGAGCTTGAGTTACCAATCTGTTCAAGAACTATCGCTCGTCGCCTGGGCGAGGCTGATTTGCGTAGTCACCGAGCCGCAAAGAAGCCGCTGATTAGTAAATGTAACCAGAAAGAACGGTTGTAGTTCGCTAACGATCACTCAAAATAGTCTGTAAGCAAGTGGAAAACTCTCCTTTTCAGCGGCGAGTCCAAATTCAATTTGGAAGGAAGTGATGGTATATGCTAGGACCGACGCCTACGAAGCAAACTTCTTCAAAAATCATACTGTGGTACGACAGTAAAACGGAGTGGCTTTAGTCTGGGGATGTTTTTCCTCTTTCAGTTTGGTGTGACTTCATCGTATTAATGGTACAATGGATCAATATGTCTACAGATGCATTATGGAATCCGTAATGCTGTCATATGCCGAGTGGGAAAAGCCGCTAGAGTGGGTCGTCCAACAGGACAATGACCCAAAGCATATGGTTGTTCCAGAAGAATAAAGTGGACGTAATGGAGTGGCTCCCAGATCTTAAGCTGCAATTGTTATTATTGCTATAGCCGTGACTGTAACCATAGCCAGAGCCAACAGTACAGTATTTGATGATTAGTCATGCCGTAACCATAAACAGTTCATATTGAAATAGAATTAAATACAACATTTGCATTTTGTAAGTCAATTAATTTTTTGTCGCTCATTTTTTATATTCAAATTTTTATCGTAAATATTAAAACGAATGTAAAGTATTTCACAGCTGCTTACGGTTACGGGAAAACCCAAAATTCAATATATACATACGGCTACGGTTATGGTTACGGCGTTATCGTCTAACGCCCATATGTGTAATCAGAACAGTTGATTGCTATGGTTACGGTCATGGCTGAGGTATGGCAATACTAATCAAAGCTTTAACCCTGTAAAAAACTTATGGGAAAATGTAAAAAAGAGAACTCAATTTTTCCAAAGAATCCTGGAAACAAGGAGATTAAACCCCAGACTATCGTCGACAATTTGATAGCATCAATACCAATGCGTTGCAAGGCATTTATTGAGAGCAATGGATCTGCACGAAATTTTCAGTTTTCCTAATTCTAATTTTCCTAATTTATTAAACATAAGATCTTTAAGTTGCAATTGTTTTGCCTCATTGAATATATGTAGGTGTTGCATCCTTTTTTATTTCGATTTAAAATATGAATAAACCTCTTTTTGTTTATATGAATAAACATCCATTGTTTATAATAATAATAAAAGTAAAGGCCACAGACATTTAACTGTTGTGCATTCGAGAATATTTACATTATCTTACTTCAGTTGCAAATGTTTTGTCCGATACTGTACATACAAGGTGGTGCAAAATTAATCAGCACTTTTGTTTTTGTATAACTTTTTTACTAAATAAAAACAAAATAATTTTGAGTGTTGGAAAGCTATATTTAGTCGTATGTGGGTATATGCGCTCCATTGCTTGTCTGTTTGTAGACTTGAGCTGTCTGGTTCACAAGTGTCAAATATGAATGACGTGCGAAGCAATTTGCAAAAATTATAAATCTTTCGATAGGGTGAATAATTTTGTGCAACTTGTTTCTCAGTATTTAATTTTCGTTTTACTTAAAACTTAAAAAAATGTGGTGTTTAGCTTTCCACTCCTTTTTTACTTATACATTTTTTATTGTATTATTTTGTGCTATTCATCAGACCCAGCAGGGTCTGCACAAACACGAAGGAGAAAAAAACTACCAAACAGCGCCAAAATATAAAAAAAAATTATATAATTTCCAATCCACCAAAAGAATAATAAAAGAAAATAATAAAGTGCATACAATTTTTCTAATTCATATTACGCATTTACCTGAGAAACATCGTTGAGATGGCAATCAACTGCGAGAACCAAATCACCCAGAAGAAGATCAAAAACATAGTCAAATTAGTTTTGACTTTCTTCAGTTCACCGCAAACGAAATTCGTTACGATTTTCAGCAACATTATTTGTAATTATTCGATTTTTATTTTGCACACAAATTCTATACATAAATATTTTGAATATCATAAATACACATAAACACATATACATACAAGTGGATGGAGGCAAATATTTGTTCATTAAAAATAAGAAACAAAAACTCAACAACACTTGGTTTGGTAGCATTTGTGACATGATGATCGCTTGTGTCTCTACGAACGCCACAATACACAAAAAAAAAATTTAATTTTTTTTTATTAAATTCAACCACTACGTTGGCAAACAAATTGTGATAGATCAATTAGCAGATGCAATAAATCAATTAGCAGTTTATATTAGCAAAAGCGGAGAGAAATGGTTAAATTTCAGTTTAATAAATGTAAATATTTTATTATCAGCAAAATGCACAAGCAATACACAAGTCTTATAAATAACTCAATAAATTAATCAATCAATTTGGCGCAGTAAAACAGAATATTTATATGAAATGTCCCGTTCAGTTCAACAGCTCTGGCATATGCCGCTGATGACTGTGCGAACAATTTTAAAACACGTCAGCATATAAGACTAAATGCCAACATACTGAAGTGATAAGAATTTACATAGTAATCGAAAATTCGAGTTAACAGTACGTATGCACTTTGTACATACATATGTACATATGTATACATGTATTTATATACATACACAAAGGGGTGAAAATAATGTCAGTAGTCAGTTTTAACAATTCGTAAAAAAGATAATAATTGAAGCTTCACTAACCACGGAAAGGCTGTTGCGAATACCTGGCAATGTTAAACAAATTTTCAGATAAATATTTACAACTATAATTAGTTGTGTATTTAAATGCATGCTTGTAAATAGTAAATAAAAAATTAAATAACTATGCCAATTTAACGCTCTTCCCCTCATTTCTATGTTCAAGTATGGTACATACTCAATTCAATTGGAGAAACAATAAACAATTAAGCTATGGAGAGCAGTGAAATGCTCTGCTCCATGCATGCAGCTACGGCCAAAAAAATAGAGGCACCACGCTTCATATGAAACTAGAGACTAGAGTTCATAAAATACATTTTTTTTAATTATATATTTTTTTCTTTTACTTCGCGTTGACATGAAAATAAAAAAAATCCTAGACAGCCTTAATACACATTTACAGTCACATATTGGACACCAATGCAAAGTTTAGAATCGCAAACGATTTGGGTACTGCGATGAGTGCGAAGCAAATATATTTTGCAGATATTTCTTAAATCATTTGTCTTCCGGACGCCCTTTGATAGCCTTAACCACTACAGCATCAACTTCCCTTTGGTCCTTCTGGAACGAAAAGTTCCTTCTTGATAGCGAAAATAACTCTCTCACCGGATTTCTTTTCCTTTCTGATTTTCAAACTTCGAAGTGATCTGGCACTTTGATATTACCTAAACTCATCTTCGAGGATGTACCAATGATTAAGCGTTGCGCCATGCGATGCAATGGGCAAGAGTTCAATGCAAATGCGCCGGTAATTACCACAACGAAAATGCAACCCTGAGTATGACGTTTGTCTACATCTCACTTATGATATTTCCGTTGCGTATTTAAAGCAAGAAAAATGACAGAAAAAAAACACTGAAAAAGTGGTCAAATGATGGAGAGGACACTATTTTGGCGAGGAAACATACACTTTTTTTTATAATTTACTATTTTCTTTGTCAAAACCAGCTATTTTCTTAGCTATTATGCAATGCGTCCATGAACTGTTCCTCTATTCTGTTCCAAAGAAAATCTACTAGTCTGTTGTTCGGATTCTTGAATACCATTTACATTTATTTCACGTTAGTAAGCCTAATAGGGCGAAGAGAAAAAGAATAGCGTAAAAAATAGAAGATGGCACAAAATTAATCATCCAATGTTGTTTTGAAACAACTTTTTTACTAAATAAAAGAAATTATGAAATGTTCATTTTGACCTTTACGCGCTCCATTGGTTGTCTGTTTGTACAGGTATACTGCAGCTGCCTATTTCCCAAATGTCAAATATGGCCGATTCTTCAGCGTTGCATTCAATTTTGTTTGTGGAAAAAAATTTCTGCTGCAGAAATGTTGAGGCTTTCTATAATGTCTTTGGCGCTTAGACTTTGTCCAAGTTTTCTTACGTTATACGGGAATCAACAATTGCCAAGAGGCAATAATTGCAACGCAGGATGAAATATCTACATTCATATAGTAAAGCATCAACATCGTTTTGCATTCTGTGGTCAAATTTCTTTGCTATGACCCTTTTAAATTTGCAATATTTTGCTTAAGAGTTTTTAGAAAAAAAATGAAAAAAGGAAAATTGGAGAGATATGTTGTTATGCCACTTAATACAATAGTATAAAGGTTGTAGATGCAAATATTTTTGTCTGAAGTGACCCCTGGTGAAATTTTACGAGGAGTAATTTTTTAGAACATTTTAACCCACCTGCGATCCTTAAACTGTTCTTTTTCTTGGACTTTCTATAGAAGGGGCCAAAGCGCCCTTTCGTGAGAGAGCTAATTTCTTAAAATAAAAAAAAAATGTATTGTATGCAAATTTACTTTCATTTATCTCAATAGGTTCCAAATACACTTAATTTCTTAAAAATACAACAACAACATTTTAAACACTTTAAGGCGTTTATTTTTGCATATGCGAAGGTCTTGAAACGCGTCATAACTGGAGATAAGTCTTGGCTCTATGTTCCGCCCTCATGCCAAAATAAACCAAAGAACGGACAAATCGCATCAAAGTCACCCAAGAAATGAGATCTTGTTAGCAGTTTTGTTCGTTTTTTTCAGCACAGTAAAGTTAACCGATATTTGAGCTCAATTGCATTAATAGTAGAATTTTTCCACTGCTAGCCACACCATAATTAGAAAAAAACTTTGAAATTTCAGTTAGGAGCCAAGATTCGAAAAAGTTTTATAGAGGTCTAAATGTATGGTCATATGCGGGTATTACTAAATGAAATATTTATTAATTTTTTTACCATTATCCTTTTCAAGACATGTGAAAAATGCCTTTTGAGATTTTTATTCCTTAAATAAGTTGTCACATAAGACGAGTGCGTTAGAATTGCTTTTAGATACTCCGGCAGCTATTCAGTCAATACAAGAAATGAATTAAAAAAATATTAAACCTTTTTTTTATCTTAAATTTGGAAAGTTACAACGACAAAATTCGAGACTGTCATAGTGTACATATTAGTCCTTAAATATAAATAACAAAAATAAATATTGACATAAATAGGTAGATGCGGTGGCTGTCGCAATGGCACACTTAGACCTTTCATAGGTCCATTGTGATACCACTGGAACTTATCCTTGCCCTATGGGTGCCTTTTCAAACCATCCGGTAGCTTTAACAAACGAGCAAAGCTTCGTTGGTTTCAGATGCACTATTTACGCTACATCAATTAAAAATGCCATGCCAAGAGTGCCGAGCCACCTTGTCGCTAAGCTTTCACATTCACATAAAAGGTGCCTGACTGTTTTCTCTTCCTCTGTATTTAGACAGCTTCAACAGAAATCGAAGTACGGGAGTCCTAACTTTCTAGCATGGCTGCCTATCAGACTATGACCAGTTAATACCCCTATTATTTTTCTTATAGTTTCTCTATTAAATCTGAAAAATCTTTTTGAACGACCGTTGTTCCATTTCGGCCATGTCTGTCTGCTTAGTTCGCATGTTGAGTGGTTTTGCCAACTTGTATTTACCTTAATGATGGTCTATCTATCAGTAGTTTACAAGTGGCTAAAGGCATGGGTATCAGCGTCTTATCCTGTACCGATTCGAGCAAGTTCATCTGCCATATTTCTGTGGCCTGGCACCCAAATAAGGTGTACTTTGTAGTATTTTGATACGTCATTTTGAAGTTTATAACATTCTATGACTGTTTTTGGCGAGTGTGTTTTAGATTCTAGCGCTTTTATTGCTGCTTGACTGTCCGAGTATATGAAGACTTCATTTGTGGATAATACGTGCGTTTTTATTACCGTACTGACATAAACAACTACATATGAGAAATCTTTAAGAACATAGAATGATAAAGTTTTAAAACGTCATTTTCAACAGTGTACTATAATATAAATTTTTTTTCTATTCCAGGAACTTTCACTTTTATACAAATATTATTATATTTTAGGTTTTTGTCGCACGGTGTTAAGCATGTATTTGAATACGATAATAAAAACAGCAGGACAAAAAACAAAACGCCAACAAAATATGCACATGTTCGCATGTGATTGTAATGCCAATACACTCATATTATTATAGAATAATAGAATAAATTGACTCCGCTTGCTTAGCTTTTCTTTATTACGAAATAAGTAAATAAATAATCCATTGAAATTTCATATTTACAAAAGCCTGCATTCTTTCCTCATATGTATGTATGTATTTATTGAACTGCTTTCGTTTTTTGTATTATCTTATCACCTTACAATAACAGTGAAAACAGCTGTTTGATCTGTTATTGACATTAATTTTATCATTACTAAAAAACTAAAATTACTAAAAAAATTTACATGTATTTCTAGAAAAGTAGAGGAGGCTATTAGCACGAGCTGTTCGTCACAGTTTTCACCTCTTCAAAATAAAAATTTGCTTCAATTCACTTTGAACTCCTTGACAAGTGAATGATTTGAAAGTATTAATGGCTGTCTTTATTACGGCAATATTCTGAAGTATTACGGCTAGGGAGACTTTTAGCAACGCGCTAGGCTTGGAACTAGCCACTAGCCCAAAGAAAAAATAATTACCATGGAAGAACTAAAAGCCTTCGATCAGAAGTCTTTCAATAAATTCAGCAATTAAAACAGAAAAATGCGTGCTTAAGCTACCGATAAGCAGGAATACTAAAAAAAAGGAGCCAGTGACGCCACTATTTGCTGGTTTCTGCAAAGACAGAGCTAGAAAGCCTGTGGTTTACTCTGCGAGCTAGATTATTAGACCCTTTCTATCTCTATTGCTACCCGCTTTGCATGTATGGGCATTACTAAGAAGAAAGCAAAATGATTTGAATTGTGTTGTGTTTCTTTCAAATAACTTAGGCCACATAAGTTGTGCCCAATTACAGGCAAACTGATAAACCAGAAACATGCCACAAAAATTTGGTAAAAACTATGGGGCCAATAACCAACATTTGTGAGAATACTGATATGATAAAAAAAATTTAAAATTAAAATTATAAAATTATAAACAAATATAAATTAAAATAATAAAATTTTAATCAAACAAAAACAAAACGAAAAAATTATAATAAACAAAAATCAAATAAAATTTAAACGATTTTAATTTAGGTTGTGTAAAACAAATCGTGGTGATGCCTATTGAGTACCTATAACACTTTATCATTATATTTTGAGTGATGAACCTTTATTTTTCATTCATGTGCTCCATTGTTTGCCTGTTTGTATACTGCAGCTGTCTAGTTGAGAAGTGTCAAATATGATTAACGTATGACGCCATTTGCAAAAATTATAAATATTCTGATTGGCGTTGATTATTTTGGCGCCACCTTGTACAAGCACATTCCATAAGAGAGGGTAAATGAAAAAGTCCCTGAAAATTGGAGCAACTAGTAATTTTCATACAAATTTTCAGGGACTTATTGTTGACCCAACCTCGCATAATGAATTAGTTTAAAAATAAATGCGAATATGTAACGAAATTCTTTGTGCTTGCATTTGTACGCCCACGCAATATTTCGCACACGTTGGACATTTCTTTTTCTATTTATAGGCTATCGCAAAAGTGCAAAAGTTTTTGCACTATCTCGAGAAGTGTGCGTACATATAAACACACATACATATGTATGTAGGAATTTTTGTATGCACATAAATAATGTTGGCACACATTTTTTGGGCTGCCTTCACACATCAATTCTACAGAAATATACTTAAAATTACATACTATTTTTTCATTTTTTTCGCACACAATGTCGCTTTGACTTTTACATATTTTGCAAATTTTCAGTCATAATCAACAAAAAAAAAAAAACAATTTTTATAATAATAATGTGGCCACACAGCCCCATTAAATGTCAAAGCAAACCGTTTGTTTTGTTTAAATTTCTTTGAAACGAATAAAAGTGGTAAGTTGGTTTTTTTTCCTTGAAATTTGCCATCATTGTCCGCATGCTGCATTTGACAATGAATTTTATGTGTTGCTAGTTTTTACCACTTTGTTTTATACCCCAGCTGATTGGTTACTTGTGTTCCAACGGTATATGTACGTATGTATATGCAAATTTTTCTCCTACTCGCCACAAATATCACCTGCTGTGCATTAACGAATTTCATATACTTTTCTCTAGCTTCACTTTTTATAGTCACACTTCACACACAGTTTGTCATATTTGCGGTTGTGCACATTTTTGCATTTCTTCGCTTACAATTTGCATTTTCACATAAACCAAGTGAATGCCGTTTGTTTGTTTGTCTGTCTGTCTGCGCCGTGACAGCATTTAATTTTGATAAAGACGCGAGATAAAGGATTTTTCCAACACGCACAGCTAATTGCATTCACCGTCGTTGCCGACGCCTTCGCCAAGGTACGTCTCATCGCCAATTAAGCACAGCGGTTGTCATTTACATTTAGTGTTACAATTTTTAATAGCTTTTACTCTATGCATATTTGCATAGATATGCTTTATGACGTGGCATATTTTTTGAAAACCGTTTAAAATAGATAAATATTGGAGATAATCAAAAGCGTTACAAATTAACTTGCATTTGTTAGTAAAGTTATTAACATGTTGAAAAGATGACAGTCCAAACGGCTGATAACGTACACATATAATAAGAAGTATGTAAAATGTCTTTTCCACTTTCTTTTGAGTGGTCAGTGGTTAAGTGGAGAGTCTCTGTGAATAATTAATAGTGTTTGTTGAATAATAAAAGATAATTTAAAAAGTCTAAGACGTGGTACATCATAATGTACATAAGAAAACATGAATTTGTTCAATCATAAGCTATGACAGGTGATTACGTAATTGAGCATACGAGGTGACAAGTTTTTGACTATAGAAAAAGCTGCTCAACGCGTATACAATTTTTAGTAAAAAGAGAGAAAAATAATACCGAAATACCAGACGTTAGTATTTTGTATTTTCTAGACTTATAAATGTTTATTTATTTTTGAGAATCTCTGTTTTGCTTATGTTCATTACCATTGTCACCATAAAAGCTAATGAAATTCACCACACGATCATTCAGCAGAAAATATTCGTTAAGTAACTAAATTTCTGGCATGATAGTAGTTATTGTTATTAGTCAGCCGAATGAAAGATAGGACAAGCAAATGAAATTCACCACTCAACGACACAAAATTTTGGTAAAAGGAGAGCAAAATTAATAGGGAAATACCAGAAGTGAGTATTTTTTATGCTAGTAAATGTTTATGACTCTTTAAGTTACTAAATTTTTGTCATGATTTAGAGATATAGCAAGCGAAATTGTTAATTACTTCTCATTATTCATCATTCGTTTATTGTTCCCATTTTTTCGTGACCATTCTCATTACCATCCCTTCATCGCGACTGGCATGACCTGTAAAAAACCTGCTCTTTCTCTTGACTGGCGCGATAACCGCTTAAGCTATTTCGGCCGAGCTTAACAAAGCGCCACAGTCATTTCTTTCTCGTGTTAACCGGCGCCAGTTAGACACATCAAGTTAAGCAAAATCCTTTTCCTGATTTTTCCAACTTAGAGGAGGCCGGCCGCCGTAGCCGAATGGGTTGGTGCGTGACTACCATTCGGAATTCACAGAGAGAACGTTCGTTCGAATCTCGGTGAAAGACCAAAATTAAGAAAAAACATTTTTCTAATAGCGGTCGCCCCGCGGCAGGCAATGGCAAACCTCCGAGTGTATTTCTGCCATGAAAAAGCTCCTCATAAAAATATCTGCCGTTCGGAGTCGGCTTGAAACTGTAGGTCCCTCCATCTGTGGAACAACATAAAGACGCACACCACAAATAGGAGGAGAAGCTCGGCCAAACACCCAAAAAGGGTGTACGCACCAATTATATACATATATAAATAAAGAAATCGCCCCTTTCCTTTATTTAATTATTTATTTACCATTTCGTTCCCAGGAATTCTTATATGCCCTGGACCTCTTAGATACGTACCCGAAGGGTTGTATTTGTAATTTTTCAACGAGGACCTCAGTAATAAGGTTGCAATTTTAATTTAAATGTTTAAGTTTGTGAAATTTATTTATTTGCGTTTTTACCTGAGGTAACAAGTCATAGGTCACGTCGTCCGAATTAGTAAAAACGTTCCGGCACTCGAATACTTTCAGTGCTTTACCAGCTGGTGGTAGGAGAGGAAGGCCTTCCTTTCTCGCATAGCAACAAATTCTTTGAAAAACATACGAAATTCCGCTGTGAATGAAATTTGAGACGTCACTCTCTGATTTGCGAATTTACGACTCATCCATTCTAACTCAGTGGCGCCTTTTTCCTACAATCTACGAAATCGTACTACAATCGTATGCTAAGAGAATGCGCCAATCGACGAAATTGAAATGCCCCCTCGGCTTGGACTGATAAAAAAATAATAAAAAATTAGGAGGATGGAGGAAGATGCAATCTCCCAATGCAGGCTGGTTATAAGTGATATGCAGCGGGCACTCAGATGCCAAAAAACCACTAGCAACGACGTCAAAATTAGAACATCCAAAATGGCTGAACTGTTAAATGTAACGCTGAACTACAGACGTTCGTGTAAGGCAGTAGAAGACGAAAGGGTACTCTCAAATTCCCGCAAGAAGTCTATTACTCAGCCAACAGCAGATATTCTCACCCGTATGACAACAAACCTGAAGCGAGCTACAACCGGTTCGGCTGCCTCCGAGTTCTGTAAAAACCGTAATCCGGAAACTGCTCACCAACCCAGAGGAACAGATAGCGCACCGAGCGCGTGGCGAGCATTCCTTACACTATCTACAAAGGGTGCGGCGAAGCTCATGGAGATCGGTGAAATAAAAATCGGTTGGATCCGAGCATGTGAACAAATCAAGAGATGCAATCGCTGCCTTGGGATTGGGCATACACAAGTAAAATGCACTGGCCCTGATATAAGGGATACGTGCATCAGATGCGGGAAACCAGGGCACAAAATAAAAGACTGCAAAGCAGCTCCCACTTGCATCCCTTGCGTAAATGTGAAACCCGACCACTGCGATCATGGTACAAGGAGATACCCTCTAGCTAAGAACGATGAGAGTACTCTAAACAAACATGCATAGAAGTTGCACAGCAAACACTCTGCTCGAACAGATAACTGTTCGAAAAGAGCTAGATGCAGTCATAATCAGTGAGCAGGACGAACGGATTTCCAAGGGAACTTGGTTCGAGGGCGCAACAGGAGCGGCCGAGCTCTGGTTACGAAGTGACAGTAAAGTCGCCGTCACACAGTACGGAATCGAATGTTACTGCCACATAAATATGTTCGAAATGAATGTTTTACAATGCTGAGCTGCTATCTCACCCCAAGTGACAGTATTGAATAGTTCAGGACGAAGCTGGACCTTATTGAGAATAAGGTTCGCGAAATAGGTGGCCCCTTTATCGTAGTTGGAGATTTCAACTCCAAAGTTGTCGAGTGGGGCCACCCTACAACACATATTAGACATGTCTGCGAGGCTGGGGCTGGTAGTGGCAGATACAGGCAACCCCACCACTTTCAGAAGATCGGGATATGAACACTCCACGCCGGATATCACCCTGATGATTGATAGCCTGGTTGGGGCAATTAATGGGTGGGAAGTCCTAGGAGACTATACTCGAAAAGACCATCAATACATCACTTTCTGGATCACACATTTTTTTTCGAGCTTTCAAAATATTATTTTTACTTTTCACTGCATTTTGAAAAAAAGGCATTTTAAATTGAGTAGTATTTTTAAATTTTTTAAAACGCTTTTATTATATGTACATACATATGTATGTATTTCAAATCGTCATTGAATGGAAATGTGGCGGCAAGCGGATCAACCCAAATAGGAAGCACAAAGCGCACACTATAAAATTGCATGCATACATACACACCTGTTCATGCAAGCCCTAATATAGACAGCAAGGAAAACGCGCAAAATGAAAACAAAGCAAAGAAAAACAAAACAAAAAGAAAACTACGAAGCAAAACAGATGTGATAAAAACATATTTTTTGTGGGCTGTTTATGTTTTGACTTGTTTTTGTAAACATAGTCTCGCTTGCCATGTGGTTTTATCTTATTCTTTGTTTTTGCTTTTTTAAATATGCACATATGTATGTATGTAAGCAAAATTAAGGGCATTCACCCAATAAAATTAAAAATAAAATATAGACAAATGAGGAAACACACAAATAAAAATATAAATTGGCAGCACAGCAGCAGTTGGCGTCATGAGGGCGGGACCTTGTATGGGGGCTCCCCCAATGATCGTTTGTGCAGAAAGGTGATTAATGACACGCTTCGCGTGTCTCTCCATGCTTTTTTTTGCTGATTTTCCTTACGCTATGTATACAAACAGTGAGTTAGAAATGTTTTGGCACAGTGATTTTTTTTTACAATGTCCACAACGATTTTCATGGTAAACCTTTGTGAAAATATAGCTTATAGCATAAATGGGCATTAAAATTTATAGTCCATAATTTAAGTTTAGGAAAGTGCAAATTTGGAATTGCTGAAAACTCCAGTTCATTCTTCATAGTTTTGCGACTGTCGGCGTTCAAACTTTGTATGCTAGAATACGTATAAGATTGCAAAAAAAAATATAACCACAAAGAAAAAGATTTAATTTAAATTCTGAGTAAATCCTTTCAAATTTGTTGAATTTTTTGAATGTTGCATAAAGTTTGAAATTTAATGTTGCTTTTGCTGTAGTATGAACTAAATTTTTAAACAAAATCAGTGAAATTAAAATTAGAAACTCGAGGTTTAAAAATTTATCCGCTTATGAGAAATGTGTAAAAAAGTTAATAATATATTATGAAAGGGTTTAGGTGTGATGGGAGGGTTGTCCGATTAAGAAAAACATGTTTTAAAATTCTTAAGGATTTGTTGTTTGTACTGAAAAAAGTGTCCGCTTAAGTGAGGTGTACGTTGGGAGAGAGTACACAGTATATATATATATATATAATTTTTGGTGTTTGGCCCAGCTCCCTCCTATTTGTGGTGCGCGTCCTGATGTTTTTCCACAAATGGAGGGACCCACAGTTTTAAACCGACACCGAACAGCAGATGGGGGGGTTTTTAAGGAGCTTTTTCATGGCAGAAATACACTCGGGGGTTTACCATTTTGCCTGCGGAAGGGCGATTGCTATTGGAAAAAATGGCTTTCTGTCATTTGGTGTTTCATGCACGGAGATTCGAACCTAGGCACTTCCGAATGGTAGTTATGCACCAACCCATTCGGCTACGGCAGCGCTTTATAGGCGTATGAAATAGTTGCGTATGACGTGCTTTTTGGAATCTGCTTTATCGGCTGTAATATTAGATGCCAAATGTTTTTATGAATTATATTACAATATATATTATAATATAATACAATACAAGGGCGTGGTGTGTTTTTTTTGCTGTAATCGCAAATACAAAAGCGCGTAAAAAAATAAGGCTAATGTAAAAGCAAACTCAGTGTGCGAAAACTTTTTTGACTCAGTGTATAGTGCTGCAACGGTGTAATTTTTTGTGTGCTGATGGCTGATTTTAAATAATTGCATAATATGCTGGTTTGTATGAATTAAATTTAGCATGTATGTATGTATTTCTGTATGTGCAAACATATAAAAGTTGTATTTTTCTACAATAAAACGTAAAACCGCGATAAATGACGTTTTGGCAACGTTTGTTTTCTTGACTTTGCTCTTTTTAGTAACACAAAAAAAGGGGGGAAAAATAGTCGTTCCACGTTTATAATTTCTTATAAAATGACACATGCAGCCGTTGGAAAATAATTAAGAACGACGCCTTGGCCACCATATATGCGCATGTTTTTTCGAGTACGGTGCTGTAATGATACTTTTAGCGCTTGAATATACACATTTGCTGCGATCATATTTTTTCAAATGCGTTCATTTATCTCTCTTGAAGGATTCGCATGGAATTTTGCCATTTAGTAGGAGCACTGATATTTTTTTGAGAAATATACTTAAGAACGATTCGGCGGCCTTCGTCTAAAATTTTGTGAATTGTTTTCTGTTTTATATTGTAATTGGTAAGTAAGTATGTAGAAAAAGTCTCTGAAGTCTTCTACACAACTTTACTTTAGTTCAAAAGATTCAATAATGTCGAAAGGGAAAAATTGCTCCCCAACTCTCCGAAAAGCAATCACAGAGCTGCAAAAGACCGTATTATGCCACACTGCTATTTCAACACAATTATAACTTAATGTTTTGAAATATTTATTTGAGTATAAAATAGCAGAAAACGTTCCCAGAAAAAAACAAAGCGCGAAAGACTGCTAGCCAGATTGATAGAATGATCGTTAGGTTGTCGAAGCAGGTTCTCAGGAAGAGTACTGCTGGCATCCGTTTTTGTTCACCTGGTAATATCGATGCGGTCCAGTCCATTCACATATTTCAAAATGTAATGCTACCTTATGCGAAAGAAAATTGGAAATTTCAACAACCGAAACACTCTTCTCGTGCGGCCAAAAAGATTTTCGAATACAATTTTATCACTGTTCTGGGTTGGGCATCTTCGAGTGCTGACTTAAATCCAATAGAACATCTTTGGAACCACGTAAGTACGCAGAAATTCACAAATTTGGATCAGATATTTAGAAAAGGTCAAGGCAACATGGGAATCCATTCCTGCCGAACGTTTTAGAGGTTTAATAATGTCAATGCAAAGGCGCTATGTAGCAGTACTAAAGCATAAAGGAGTTTCAACAAAATTTTAATGTAACTCTTCGCCTGCATTTTTTTTATTATTTTTCTTCGCTCTTAAGGATTTCTCTCAAAGAATTTTCGATTTGTAATAACTTTTGTACATGAAGACAAAATGTTTGTTTTTCTTAGACAAACAGACTGATACAGATTGAAAACATTTTAAATTTATAAAATAAAACTTAATTTGCAACACATTTAGGTGATTTCATTGAAAAAAAAAAGGATCAAATGGGGAGAACTGGCTATCGATTTTATGTATTTTTCAACGGGTTAGTTCTTTCTAGGCATCGTTCTCTTTAGAATTGTATTTTTGTTTCTCCTGAAACTGAAACGAAGCGCGATTCCATGTAATGGAATTGTTTTAGAATACAACAGAAAACACTTTTGTTCAAATGGTTTCCTTCCGAAATTATGGGCGCCACAGTTGAGGCAATTTCCGGTGGGTTAATGGTCGAAAAAACCTCATATGCTTTATATAAAAGAAAACTCAACTCATAGTCAGGAGCGTCCGAGATATAGAAGTTGAAGGTTGCTCAGCAACATTTTGCGCTACAGAAAAAACTTTTGTTCAAATAGTTTCTTTCTGAAATTATGGGCGCCACAGTTGAGGCAATTTCCGGTGGGTTAATGGTCGAAAAAACCTCATATGCTTTATATAAAAGAAAACTCAACTCATAGTCAGGAGCGTCCGAGATATAGAAGTTAAAGGTTGCTCAGCAACATTTTGCGCTACAGCATCAATATTCTCAATAGAATGTACAGTTTTTGGTTAGCCAGTCCTTTTTCTATCTTCGACAGAACTAGTTTCTTAACATTTTTTTCCCCAACCTTTGAATTGTCGACTCATTCATACGATTATTTTCACTAAACCATTTTCATAATGAATTTCAATAATTTTAACCGGTTATTCCATCGTGTAAAATTGTATGCCTGTCTACTTGACAAATGTCAAAGATGACTTAAAAAAGGGACCGTCTAGCAATTAAAAACTACAGTACTGGCATCTAGGCATCACTTTTGAAAGACCCTTTATAATACGTGTATTGTCTTTAACTCAAGAACTATTACAAGTATCATACATGGTGTGATTAAAATATTGATCTAAAAAAGCAGCAAGCAACCCCACCTCTCATACAAAGGGAATACTTTGATTTCCGTGTATCCATATATTTTTATATTATTACGTTTAGCCAAATTTAATTATGATATTTTAAATAATTTATGTATAATTGATGGCATTGAAAGAAAAACATTCACTATCAACTGCTTTTATCGGTCCAAACACTCAAAGTGGCCGGTTATTTTCGACAGCTGATGATTCGAGAGTGCGCAGGTTCGAATCTCCGTGAAAAGAATAGAAACAGTTTTTCCTAATAGCGGTCGCCCATCGCAAGCCTCCGAGAGTATTTCCTTATAAAAACCATTTGCCGTTCCGAATCGGCTTAAAACTGTTGATCACTCCATTTGTGGCAAAACATCAAGACACACAAACACCTAACACCAAGCTATTATTACCTATTCAAGCATTTGCAAAATATTCTGGATGCTTCAACACAAATGCTGGTAAAAATCAACTGCCAATTTTTTTACCATGGCGACGAGGACTTCAATCGCGAAATGATAAAGTTGTCTTCAAAGTATCGCACAAAGCGGTGCATTTTTAATCTAAATCAGATCAACTTAACTACATTTGATAATTTCATCGTCGAAATAACATCAAAAATAGCTTAACACTTTTTGCTTGATTATTTTTCAATTCACTACTTTTTTTTTTTAAGAAACCTCTAGTGAAGTCATAGAATGCATTATCTGAAGCAAGAAATCTACGCATGCTGAAGTCAATAAATATGAAATTCCACATAAGTAATTTCAAATATTTTAATTTACAGATTTACGCCCAGATTTCTTGGCAATTCATGACAACCACCGCAAATAGGACATAAATTTCGGTGTAAAAATATTTGCATATCTTTTGCCTGTACCAACCTACATACATATGTACTTGCATGTATATGTATTAGAAGGAAATGATAAACAACAACAATTCGACAATCGTGTTAAAGCCCGCTAGGCCTGAATCAATCGCTAAGTACAACACTTTGGTCAATGCTTAAATCGCAGGAGTGTTGTTGTGTTGGTGTTTGTGAACGTGTGAATGTATTTGTATTATTTTAGCCACCTGTAGTATGCAAATTGCAGTCGATTGCGCCAAAGAGGTAAGCAATAAGGAACATAATAAACAAATTGAGTAAAGCAAAGTTTGAAATTGCACTATGAATGAGACGGGAGTTGGCGGTTGGATGTATTTTGTTAGCTTATAGCCGCTGGGTGCCGCGTTGCGGCTGTGCCACTTTGCACCACCACAAACCGACTGAGTAATCTGATCTGATTTTACCAAAAGACAGACAGCGCAAGTGCAAGTGGTAAACAATTTGCGTTGGTGTTAGGAAAACAATTGGCAAAAAATAAAGTAGCTGCGCTTCTGGTGGCGGTTGAGTGTTGAGCTGCTTTGCGGCACATACAATAAGTAGCTACTTATACATACTAAAGCAAACAATACCGTATTAGATTAACATATTTTATTAAGACAATTTCGGTATTCCGGGATTTTTAAATACTCTTATGAGGCAACAAAAGAGACCAAGAAAAACTAATAGCTGATAAATGATACCTAAAATATTAGTTTATGCTTTATTAATTTGTTATTGCTTTGTCTCGACGTTTCGGCCCAAAACCGCTAGCGGGAAATCTAAAAGTGTTTAATAACTCCGAAAATGAGACCATAGCCTACACATTTCCACAACAAAGATTTTACTTGCCCCGTATATTTTTGGTTTTCCCCGACCGTGTTTTTTTCAGCGTTCAAACCCTGTTAAGATCTGTGAGTCTTATTTTTCGTTGTAATCTACTGGAGCAACTAGACTTAAGACCTCCAAGGTATGTGACTCCGTGTAGCTCGCACCACCAATCGGCCGCTATTATCTCTATATCTCGAAAAGTTTTGCGTGACGAGTGACGAGTTCGAAGAAAAACTGTATCCCGAAAATAATTTCTATACATCACGAAGTATCTGAAACAAGTAACACATACGATGACATGTCTACTGGTCAATTTCGAGTACCAACAAATTCCTTAACATTAAAAATTCAGTTATATCGCAGTCTTGCGAGAAATCAGCCTTGGTATCAAACAACGTAATTTCCTCCACCTAACCAGAACTGGCAATTGTAGTCGGCGAAGGAGTTTATGTGCTCTACAATCACCAGCGTTTAATTGTTCGCGATTAAATCTCCAAGCTCCAAAGCATTGACTTAGGGATCCCACAGTGTTTAATTGTTCGAGATCAAATTCCCAAGCTCCAAAGCATTGATTTTCCACAGGGTGGATTATTCACTCAACTACTCTTTAACTTTCAGATAGTTTAATAGCTTGAGTTGGCTACAACTCGATTATTAGTGCTTTTTCTTTTCTATCACCACCCCTACATTCTGCTCTACTAAATCTTCAGCACTTCTATTTATCACATGGACGAAGATGTTCAAAATAAAGTTTCCCATCAAAGTCAATAGCACACCTTTTTCAACCGTTAATTTCAAGTTTGTTCCGTGAAAAAAACGCGTTGGTTTGGAATCCCGAAATCAAAGTACTATGTTTTCGGGATTCAGGTATTTGAGTGGTTAAAAATATCAGTATTCGGCAAATGTTAATCGTGCGGTACCATGTTCCACTTGGAAATAAGCACGAAACTGTAAGTAGCAGGTAAAACATTTGTCTACATTTGTTCGACTCGGGGTGGTGTCTCTGGAGGAGACAGCGACACAATTGGTGTTGCATAACAAGCGTCGGCGACTAGCCGGCAAATAACTGAGTGACTGACTTGTAAGCAATAAAATGTCCACTATTATTAAATTTTATTGAACTAAGTGCCGTTCAAAATGGTATAGCACATCATCGTCGTATAACGATTCTGCCACTAGCCTCACGAAATCGGGGTAGCTGTGGTTGTGGGAAACTTTCGGACAAAGGGTGGACAATAAAATTGGCACAACAAAAGCGGGTGAAACTGGCGAAACTGATGTAGCAATTAAATTTGTTGCCTCAAAATGTTCGAAATCGACAAAAAGAAATATGCGCTGCTACTTTGCAGCGAGCTGTAAATGAGGAAACAATTAGCGTAAACTATGTATGGCAAAAAATTTGCGTAAAAAATGCTTCAAAACATGAAATCATGATTAGAGATACAAATTCGGATAAAGCTGAATCGTTGAGTGGGTCGCGTGAAATTCTTTAGCGCCTGTAGCGTATTGCTGCGTAGCAAAGCAGTAATCAGCAGCGGTAATAGAGCAGCTGCGCTTGAAAATGTATGCCTGTGTGTGTATGTAAACATGTGGAATATGGTTATGGAATATGGTACGCCTGCGCTAGAGGGACTCAAATACACCTAAAATTAAGTTATTTAGAGCAACAGCTGCGCGTACGCCTACAGACAAGTTGCTGCCGCCGCCGTTACATACGAGTATTGCGGTACACATATTTGAATAGATTTGTCGTTGGTGGCAACAGGCGAGTCAGGCATACCGAAAAAGCTTGCAAAATCGTAGAATCTTTGAAATTGGGCAAAAATGTGCGGGGAAAAAATGAAAAAAGCGAAATGAATTAAGTAAATGAAAGTTACAAGAAAACATTTTGTTTAATACATTATATTATTTTTATTAAAGAGAAAATATTAATGCAAAAAAAATAAACATTATATAACTTATTAACTT